>NW_025533367.1:0-34029 GCF_020631705.1 Daphnia magna | reverse complement strand
AGGGTGTTATTTGAAACATGAATAACACAACTAGGGTTTGTTTTCTTATCAGCAATGACTTTACCAACGAATGCGAAAATAATTTAGTTATTAATTTAATTGTTGACAAAACGCGATGGTTACCAGTCCAACTTCAGTATTTATTTAAATCATTAAACCTAGTGTAGGTATTATTGTAGGAAAATCATTATTTGAGTGTATTCGATCTAGTCGTGCATTACGCTGTCAACGGCCTTACCACGTAGAAAAAACCCGGTCTCGTCAGCTCCCGGCCGTTAAGCTGCGTCGGGTCCCCTTAGTACTTAGGAGGGTGACCACTTGGGAATACGGGATGCTGTTGGCATCAAACCTTTTATCATCATCAAGCGGTGGGCGATTGTATCAAAGTGTTAGTTACTGCCATCTGGTGGTGTGTTTTGATGTTTCAGTTAGCGCTAACTAGTGGTGAGTATGGATATTTCATCTCGCAATACCTTATGGAGGTGTTATTTGAAACATGAATAACACAACTAGGGTTTGTTTTCTTATCAGCAATGACTTTACCAACGAATGCGAAAATAATTTAGTTATTAATTTAATTGTTGACAAAACGCGATGGTTACCAGTCCAACTTCAGTAATTATTTAAATCATTAAACCTAGTGTAGGTATTATTGTAGGAAAATCATTATTTGAGTGTATTCGATCTAGTCGTGCATTACGCTGTCAACGGCCATACCACGTAGAAAAAACCCGGTCTCTTCAGCTCCCGGCCGTTAAGCTGCGTCGGGTCCCATTAGTAATTAGGAGGGTGACCACTTGGGAATACGGGATGCTGTTGGCATCAAACCTTTTATCATCATCAAGCGGTGGGCGATTGTATCAAAGTGTTAGTTACTGCCATCTGGTGGTGTGTTTTGATGTTTCAGTTAGCGCTAACTAGTGGTGAGTATGGATATTTCATCTCGCAATACCTTATGGAGGTGTTATTTGAAACATGAATAACACAACTAGGGTTTGTTTTCTTATCAGCAATGACTTTACCAACGAATGCGAAAATAATTTAGTTATTAATTTAATTGTTGACAAAACGCGATGGTTACCAGTCCAACTTCAGTAATTATTTAAATCATTAAACCTAGTGTAGGTATTATTGTAGGAAAATCATTATTTGAGTGTATTCGATCTAGTCGTGCATTACCGCTGTCAACGGCCATACCACGTAGAAAAAACCCGGTCTCGTCAGCTCCCGGCCGTTAAGCTGCGTCGGGTCCCCTTAGTACTTAGGAAGGTGACCACTTGGGAATACGGGATGCTGTTGGCATCAAACCTTTTATCATCATCAAGCGGTGGGCGATTGTATCAAAGTGTTAGTTACTGCCATCTGTGGTGGTGTGTTTTGATGTTTCAGTTAGCGCTAACTAGTGGTGAGTATGGATATTTCATCTCGCAATACCTTATGGAGGTGTTATTTGAAACATGAATAACACAACTAGGGTTTGTTTTCTTATCAGCAATGACTTTACCAACGAATGCGAAAATAATTTAGTTATTAATTTAATTGTTGACAAAACGCGATGGTTACCAGTCCAACTTCAGTAATTATTTAAATCATTAAACCTAGTGTAGGTATTATTGTAGGAAAGTCATTATTTGAGTGTATTCGATCTAGTCGTGCATTACGCTGTCAACGGCCTTACCACGTAGAAAAAACCCGGTCTCGTCAGCTCCCGGCCGTTAAGCTGCGTCGGGTCCCCTTAGTACTTAGGAGGGTGACCACTTGGGAATACGGGATGCTGTTGGCATCAAACCTTTTATCATCATCAAGCGGTGGGCGATTGTATCAAAGTGTTAGTTACTGCCATCTGGTGGTGTGTTTTGATGTTTCAGTTAGCGCTAACTAGTGGTGAGTATGGATATTTCATCTCGCAATACCTTATGGAGGTGTTATTTGAAACATGAATAACACAACTAGGGTTTGTTTTCTTATCAGCAATGACTTTACCAACGAATGCGAAAATAATTTAGTTATTAATTTAATTGTTGACAAAACGCGATGGTTACCAGTCCAACTTCAGTAATTATTTAAATCATTAAACCTAGTGTAGGTATTATTGTAGGAAAATCATTATTTGAGTGTATTCGATCTAGTCGTGCATTACGCTGTCAACGGCCATACCACGTAGAAAAAACCCGGTCTCTTCAGCTCCCGGCCGTTAAGCTGCGTCGGGTCCCATTAGTAGTTAAGGAGGGTGACCACTTGGGAATACGGGATGCTGTTGGCATCAAACCTTTTATCATCATCATCAAGCGGTGGGCGATTGTATCAAAGTGTTAGTTACTGCCATCTGGTGGTGTGTTTTTGATGTTTCAGTTAGCGCTAACTAGTGGTGAGTATGGATATTTCATCTCGCAATACCTTATGGAGGTGTTATTTGAAACATGAATAACACAACTAGGGTTTGTTTTCTTATCAGCAATGACTTTACCAACGAATGCGAAAATAATTTAGTTATTAATTTAATTGTTGACAAAACGCGATGGTTACCAGTCCAACTTCAGTAATTATTTAAATCATTAAACCTAGTGTAGGTATTATTGTAGGAAAATCATTATTTGAGTGTATTCGATCTAGTCGTGCATTACGCTGTCAACGGCCATACCACGACAGAAAAAACCCGGTCTCGTCAGCTCCCGGCCGTTAAGCTGCGTCGGGTCCCCTTAGTACTTAGGAAGGTGACCACTTGGGAATACGGGATGCTGTTGGCATCAAACCTTTTATCATCATCAAGCGGTGGGCGATTGTATCAAAGTGTTAGTTACTGCCATCTGGTGGTGTGTTTTGATGTTTCAGTTAGCGCTAACTAGTGGTGAGTATGGATATTTCATCTCGCAATACCTTATGGAGGTGTTATTTGAAACATGAATAACACAACTAGGGTTTGTTTTCTTATCAGCAATGACTTTACCAACGAATGCGAAAATAATTTAGTTATTAATTTAATTGTTGACAAAACGCGATGGTTACCAGTCCAACTTCAGTATTTATTTAAATCATTAAACCTAGTGTAGGTATTATTGTAGGAAAATCATTATTTGAGTGTATTCGATCTAGTCGTGCATTACGCTGTCAACGGCCTTACCACGTAGAAAAAACCCGGTCTCGTCAGCTCCCGGCCGTTAAGCTGCGTCGGGTCCCCTTAGTACTTAGGAGGGTGACCACTTGGGAATACGGGATGCTGTTGGCATCAAACCTTTTATCATCATCAAGCGGTGGGCGATTGTATCAAAGTGTTAGTTACTGCCATCTGGTGGTGTGTTTTGATGTTTCAGTTAGCGCTAACTAGTGGTGAGTATGGATATTTCATCTCGCAATACCTTATGGAGGTGTTATTTGAAACATGAATAACACAACTAGGGTTTGTTTTCTTATCAGCAATGACTTTACCAACGAATGCGAAAATAATTTAGTTATTAATTTAATTGTTGACAAAACGCGATGGTTACCAGTCCAACTTCAGTAATTATTTAAATCATTAAACCTAGTGTAGGTATTATTGTAGGAAAATCATTATTTGAGTGTATTCGATCTAGTCGTGCATTACGCTGTCAACGGCCATACCACGTAGAAAAAACCCGGTCTCTTCAGCTCCCGGCCGTTAAGCTGCGTCGGGTCCCATTAGTAATTAGGAGGGTGACCACTTGGGAATACGGGATGCTGTTGGCATCAAACCTTTTATCATCATCAAGCGGTGGGCGATTGTATCAAAGTGTTAGTTACTGCCATCTGGTGGTGTGTTTTGATGTTTCAGTTAGCGCTAACTAGTGGTGAGTATGGATATTTCATCTCGCAATACCTTATGGAGGTGTTATTTGAAACATGAATAACACAACTAGGGTTTGTTTTCTTATCAGCAATGACTTTACCAACGAATGCGAAAATAATTTAGTTATTAATTTAATTGTTGACAAAACGCGATGGTTACCAGTCCAACTTCAGTATTTATTTAAATCATTAAACCTAGTGTAGGTATTATTGTAGGAAAATCATTATTTGAGTGTATTCGATCTAGTCGTGCATTACGCTGTCAACGGCCTTACCACGTAGAAAAAACCCGGTCTCGTCAGCTCCCGGCCGTTAAGCTGCGTCGGGTCCCCTTAGTACTTAGGAGGGTGACCACTTGGGAATACGGGATGCTGTTGGCATCAAACCTTTATCATCATCATCAAGCGGTGGGCGATTGTATCAAAGTGTTAGTTACTGCCATCTGGTGGTGTGTTTTGATGTTTCAGTTAGCGCTAACTAGTGGTGAGTATGGATATTTCATCTCGCAATACCTTATGGAGGTGTTATTTGAAACATGAATAACACAACTAGGGTTTGTTTTCTTATCAGCAATGACTTTACCAACGAATGCGAAAATAATTTAGTTATTAATTTAATTGTTGACAAAACGCGATGGTTACCAGTCCAACTTCAGTATTTATTTAAATCATTAAACCTAGTGTAGGTATTATTGTAGGAAAATCATTATTTGAGTGTATTCGATCTAGTCGTGCATTACGCTGTCAACGGCCTTACCACGTAGAAAAAACCCGGTCTCGTCAGCTCCCGGCCGTTAAGCTGCGTCGGGTCCCCTTAGTACTTAGGAACGTGACCACTTGGGAATACGGGATGCTGTTGGCATCAAACCTTTTATCATCATCAAGCGGTGGGCGATTGTATCAAAGTGTTAGTTACTGCCATCTGGTGGTGTGTTTTGATGTTTCAGTTAGCGCTAACTAGTGGTGAGTATGGATATTTCATCTCGCAATACCTTATGGAGGTGTTATTTGAAACATGAATAACACAACTAGGGTTTGTTTTCTTATCAGCAATGACTTTACCAACGAATGCGAAAATAATTTAGTTATTAATTTAATTGTTGACAAAACGCGATGGTTACCAGTCAAACTTCAGTAATTATTTAAATCATTAAACCTAGTGTAGGTATTATTGCAGGAAAATCATTATTTGAGTGTATTCGATCTAGTCGTGCATTACGCTGTCAACGGCCAAACCACGTAGAAAAAACCCGGTCTCTTCAGCTCCCGGCCGTTAAGCTGCGTCGGGTCCCATTAGTAATTAGGAGGGTGACCACTTGGGAATACGGGATGCTGTTGGCATCAAACCTTTTATCATCATCAAGCGGTGGGCGATTGTATCAAAGTGTTAGTTACTGCCATCTGGTGGTGTGTTTTGATGTTTCAGTTAGCGCTAACTAGTGGTGAGTATGGATATTTCATCTCGCAATACCTTATGGAGGTGTTATTTGAAACATGAATAACACAACTAGGGTTTGTTTTCTTATCAGCAATGACTTTACCAACGAATGCGAAAATAATTTAGTTATTAATTTAATTGTTGACAAAACGCGATGGTTACCAGTCCAACTTCAGTATTTATTTAAATCATTAAACCTAGTGTAGGTATTATTGTAGGAAAATCATTATTTGAGTGTATTCGATCTAGTCGTGCATTACGCTGTCAACGGCCATACCACGTAGAAAAAACCCGGTCTCGTCAGCTCCCGGCCGTTAAGCTGCGTCGGGTCCCCTTAGTACTTAGGAAGGTGACCACTTGGGAATACGGGATGCTGTTGGCATCAAACCTTTTATCATCATCAAGCGGTGGGCGATTGTATCAAAGTGTTAGTTACTGCCATCTGGTGGTGTGTTTTGATGTTTCAGTTAGCGCTAACTAGTGGTGAGTATGGATATTTCATCTCGCAATACCTTATGGAGGTGTTATTTGAAACATGAATAACACAACTAGGGTTTGTTTTCTTATCAGCAATGACTTTACCAACGAATGCGAAAATAATTTAGTTATTAATTTAATTGTTGACAAAACGCGATGGTTACCAGTCCAACTTCAGTAATTATTTAAATCATTAAACCTAGTGTAGGTATTATTGTAGGAAAATCATTATTTGAGTGTATTCGATCTAGTCGTGCATTACGCTGTCAACGGCCATACCACGTAGAAAAAACCCGGTCTCGTCAGCTCCCGGCCGTTAAGCTGCGTCGGGTCCCCTTAGTACTTAGGAGGGTGACCACTTGGGAATACGGGATGCTGTTGGCATCAAACCTTTTATCATCATCAAGCGGTGGGCGATTGTATCAAAGTGTTAGTTACTGCCATCTGGTGGTGTGTTTTGATGTTTCAGTTAGCGCTAACTAGTGGTGAGTATGGATATTTCATCTCGCAATACCTTATGGAGGTGTTATTTGAAACATGAATAACACAACTAGGGTTTGTTTTCTTATCAGCAATGACTTTACCAACGAATGCGAAAATAATTTAGTTATTAATTTAATTGTTGACAAAACGCGATGGTTACCAGTCCAACTTCAGTAATTATTTAAATCATTAAACCTAGTGTAGGTATTATTGTAGGAAAATCATTATTTGAGTGTATTCGATCTAGTCGTGCATTACGCTGTCAACGGCCATACCACGTAGAAAAAACCCGGTCTCTTCAGCTCCCGGCCGTTAAGCTGCGTCGGGTCCCATTAGTAATTAGGAGGGTGACCACTTGGGAATACGGGATGCTGTTGGCATCAAACCTTTTATCATCATCAAGCGGTGGGCGATTGTATCAAAGTGTTAGTTACTGCCATCTGGTGGTGTGTTTTGATGTTTCAGTTAGCGCTAACTAGTGGTGAGTATGGATATTTCATCTCGCAATACCTTATGGAGGTGTTATTTGAAACATGAATAACACAACTAGGGTTTGTTTTCTTATCAGCAATGACTTTACCAACGAATGCGAAAATAATTTAGTTATTAATTTAATTGTTGACAAAACGCGATGGTTACCAGTCCAACTTCAGTAATTATTTAAATCATTAAACCTAGTGTAGGTATTATTGTAGGAAAATCATTATTTGAGTGTATTCGATCTAGTCGTGCATTACGCTGTCAACGGCCATACCACGTAGAAAAAACCCGGTCTCGTCAGCTCCCGGCCGTTAAGCTGCGTCGGGTCCCCTTAGTACTTAGGAGGGTGACCACTTGGGAATACGGGATGCTGTTGGCATCAAACCTTTTATCATCATCAAGCGGTGGGCGATTGTATCAAAGTGTTAGTTACTGCCATCTGGTGGTGTGTTTTGATGTTTCAGTTAGCGCTAACTAGTGGTGAGTATGGATATTTCATCTCGCAATACCTTATGGAGGTGTTATTTGAAACATGAATAACACAACTAGGGTTTGTTTTCTTATCAGCAATGACTTTACCAACGAATGCGAAAATAATTTAGTTATTAATTTAATTGTTGACAAAACGCGATGGTTACCAGTCCAACTTCAGTATTTATTTAAATCATTAAACCTAGTGTAGGTATTATTGTAGGAAAATCATTATTTGAGTGTATTCGATCTAGTCGTGCATTACGCTGTCAACGGCCTTACCACGTAGAAAAAACCCGGTCTCGTCAGCTCCCGGCCGTTAAGCTGCGTCGGGTCCCCTTAGTACTTAGGAGGGTGACCACTTGGGAATACGGGATGCTGTTGGCATCAAACCTTTTATCATCATCAAGCGGTGGGCGATTGTATCAAAGTGTTAGTTACTGCCATCTGGTGGTGTGTTTTGATGTTTCAGTTAGCGCTAACTAGTGGTGAGTATGGATATTTCATCTCGCAATACCTTATGGAGGTGTTATTTGAAACATGAATAACACAACTAGGGTTTGTTTTCTTATCAGCAATGACTTTACCAACGAATGCGAAAATAATTTAGTTATTAATTTAATTGTTGACAAAACGCGATGGTTACCAGTCCAACTTCAGTAATTATTTAAATCATTAAACCTAGTGTAGGTATTATTGTAGGAAAATCATTATTTGAGTGTATTCGATCTAGTCGTGCATTACGCTGTCAACGGCCATACCACGTAGAAAAAACCCGGTCTCTTCAGCTCCCGGCCGTTAAGCTGCGTCGGGTCCAATTAGTAATTAGGAGGTTAGACCACTTGGGAATACGGGATGCTGTTGGCATCAAACCTTTTATCATCATCAAGCGGTGGGCGATTGTATCAAAGTGTTAGTTACTGCCATCTGGTGGTGTGTTTTGATGTTTCAGTTAGCGCTAACTAGTGGTGAGTATGGATATTTCATCTCGCAATACCTTATGGAGGTGTTATTTGAAACATGAATAACACAACTAGGGTTTGTTTTCTTATCAGCAATGACTTTACCAACGAATGCGAAAATAATTTAGTTATTAATTTAATTGTTGACAAAACGCGATGGTTACCAGTCCAACTTCAGTATTTATTTAAATCATTAAACCTAGTGTAGGTATTATTGTAGGAAAATCATTATTTGAGTGTATTCGATCTAGTCGTGCATTACGCTGTCAACGGCCTTACCACGTAGAAAAAACCCGGTCTCGTCAGCTCCCGGCCGTTAAGCTGCGTCGGGTCCCCTTAGTACTTAGGAGGGTGACCACTTGGGAATACGGGATGCTGTTGGCATCAAACCTTTTATCATCATCAAGCGGTGGGCGATTGTATCAAAGTGTTAGTTACTGCCATCTGGTGGTGTGTTTTGATGTTTCAGTTAGCGCTAACTAGTGGTGAGTATGGATATTTCATCTCGCAATACCTTATGGAGGTGTTATTTAAAACATGAATAACACAACTAGGGTTTGTTTTCTTATCAGCAATGACTTTACCAACGAATGCGAAAATAATTTAGTTATTAATTTAATTGTTGACAAAACGCGATGGTTACCAGTCCAACTTCAGTAATTATTTAAATCATTAAACCTAGTGTAGGTATTATTGTAGGAAAATCATTATTTGAGTGTATTCGATCTAGTCGTGCATTACGCTGTCAACGGCCATACCACGTAGAAAAAACCCGGTCTCTTCAGCTCCCGGCCGTTAAGCTGCGTCGGGTCCCATTAGTAATTAGGAGGGTGACCACTTGGGAATACGGGATGCTGTTGGCATCAAACCTTTTATCATCATCAAGCGGTGGGCGATTGTATCAAAGTGTTAGTTACTGCCATCTGGTGGTGTGTTTTGATGTTTCAGTTAGCGCTAACTAG
Source organism: Daphnia magna (assembly GCF_020631705.1). Lineage (NCBI taxonomy): Eukaryota > Metazoa > Arthropoda > Branchiopoda > Diplostraca > Daphniidae > Daphnia > Daphnia magna. Next base: position 24,953 of record NW_025533367.1, on the reverse strand, counting down.
TGGTGAGTATGGATATTTCATCTCGCAATACCTTATGGAGGTGTTATTTGAAACATGAATAACACAACTAGGGTTTGTTTTCTTATCAGCAATGACTTTACCAACGAATGCGAAAATAATTTAGTTATTAATTTAATTGTTGACAAAACGCGATGGTTACCAGTCCAACTTCAGTAATTATTTAAATCATTAAACCTAGTGTAGGTATTATTGTAGGAAAATCATTATTTGAGTGTATTCGATCTAGTCGTGCATTACGCTGTCAACGGCCATACCACGTAGAAAAAACCCGGTCTCGTCAGCTCCCGGCCGTTAAGCTGCGTCGGGTCCCCTTAGTACTTAGGAGGGTGACCACTTGGGAATACGGGATGCTGTTGGCATCAAACCTTTTATCATCATCAAGCGGTGGGCGATTGTATCAAAGTGTTAGTTACTGCCATCTGGTGGTGTGTTTTGATGTTTCAGTTAGCGCTAACTAGTGGTGAGTATGGATATTTCATCTCGCAATACCTTATGGAGGTGTTATTTGAAACATGAATAACACAACTAGGGTTTGTTTTCTTATCAGCAATGACTTTACCAACGAATGCGAAAATAATTTAGTTATTAATTTAATTGTTGACAAAACGCGATGGTTACCAGTCCAACTTCAGTAATTATTTAAATCATTAAACCTAGTGTAGGTATTATTGTAGGAAAATCATTATTTGAGTGTATTCGATCTAGTCGTGCATTACGCTGTCAACGGCCATACCACGTAGAAAAAACCCGGTCTCTTCAGCTCCCGGCCGTTAAGCTGCGTCGGGTCCCGTTAGTAATTAGGAGGGTGACCACTTGGGAATACGGGATGCTGTTGGCATCAAACCTTTTATCATCATCAAGCGGTGGGCGATTGTATCAAAGTGTTAGTTACTGCCATCTGGTGGTGTGTTTTGATGTTTCAGTTAGCGCTAACTAGTGGTGAGTATGGATATTTCATCTCGCAATACCTTATGGAGGTGTTATTTGAAACATGAATAACACAACTAGGGTTTGTTTTCTTATCAGCAATGACTTTACCAACGAATGCGAAAATAATTTAGTTATTAATTTAATTGTTGACAAAACGCGATGGTTACCAGTCCAACTTCAGTAATTATTTAAATCATTAAACCTAGTGTAGGTATTATTGTAGGAAAATCATTATTTGAGTGTATTCGATCTAGTTGTGCATTACGCTGTCAACGGCCATACCACGTAGAAAAAACCCGGTCTCGTCAGCTCCCGGCCGTTAAGCTGCGTCGGGTCCCGTTAGTACTTAGGAGGGTGACCACTTGGGAATACGGGATGCTGTTGGCATCAAACCTTTTATCATCATCAAGCGGTGGGCGATTGTATCAAAGTGTTAGTTACTGCCATCTGGTGGTGTGTTTTGATGTTTCAGTTAGCGCTAACTAGTGGTGAGTATGGATATTTCATCTCGCAATACCTTATGGAGGTGTTATTTAAAACATGAATAACACAACTAGGGTTTGTTTTCTTATCAGCAATGACTTTACCAACGAATGCGAAAATAATTTAGTTATTAATTTAATTGTTGACAAAACGCGATGGTTACCAGTCCAACTTCAGTAATTATTTAAATCATTAAACCTAGTGTAGGTATTATTGTAGGAAAATCATTATTTGAGTGTATTCGATCTAGTCGTGCATTACGCTGTCAACGGCCATACCACGTAGAAAAAACCCGGTCTCTTCAGCTCCCGGCCGTTAAGCTGCGTCGGGTCCCGTTTGTAGTTAGGAGGGTGACCACTTGGGAATACGGGATGCTGTTGGCATCAAACCTTTTATCATCATCATGCGGTGGGCAATTGTATCAAAGTGTTAGTTACTGCCATCTGGTGGTGTGTTTTGATGTTTCAGTTAGCGCTAACTAGTGGTGAGTATGGATATTTCATCTCGCAATACCTTATGGAGGTGTTATTTAAAACATGAATAACACAACTAGGGTTTGTTTTCTTATCAGCAATGACTTTACCAACGAATGCGAAAATAATTTAGTTATTAATTTAATTGTTGACAAAACGCGATGGTTACCAGTCCAACTTCAGTAATTATTTAAATCATTAAACCTAGTGTAGGTATTATTGTAGGAAAATCATTATTTGAGTGTATTCGATCTAGTTGTGCATTACGCTGTCAACGGCCATACCACGTAGAAAAAACCCGGTCTCGTCAGCTCCCGGCCGTTAAGCTGCGTCGGGTCCCGTTAGTACTTAGGAGGGTGACCACTTGGGAATACGGGATGCTGTTGGCATCAAACCTTTTATCATCATCACAAGCGGTGGGCGATTGTATCAAAGTGTTAGTTACTGCCATCTGGTGGTGTGTTTTGATGTTTCAGTTAGCGCTAACTAGTGGTGAGTATGGATATTTCATCTCGCAATACCTTATGGAGGTGTTATTTAAAACATGAATAACACAACTAGGGTTTGTTTTCTTATCAGCAATGACTTTACCAACGAATGCGAAAATAATTTAGTTATTAATTTAATTGTTGACAAAACGCGATGGTTACCAGTCCAACTTCAGTAATTATTTAAATCATTAAACCTAGTGTAGGTATTATTGTAGGAAAATCATTATTTGAGTGTATTCGATCTAGTCGTGCATTACGCTGTCAACGGCCATACCACGTAGAAAAAACCCGGTCTCTTCAGCTCCCGGCCGTTAAGCTGCGTCGGGTCCCGTTTGTAGTTAGGAGGGTGACCACTTGGGAATACGGGATGCTGTTGGCATCAAACCTTTATCATCATCATCAGCGGTGGGCAATTGTATCAAAGTGTTAGTTACTGCCATCTGGTGGTGTGTTTTGATGTTTCAGTTAGCGCTAACTAGTGGTGAGTATGGATATTTCATCTCGCAATACCTTATGGAGGTGTTATTTGAAACATGAATAACACAACTAGGGTTTGTTTTCTTATCAGCAATGACTTTACCAACGAATGCGAAAATAATTTAGTTATTAATTTAATTGTTGACAAAACGCGATGGTTACCAGTCCAACTTCAGTAATTATTTAAATCATTAAACCTAGTGTAGGTATTATTGTAGGAAAATCATTATTTGAGTGTATTCGATCTAGTCGTGCATTACGCTGTCAACGGCCATACCACGTAGAAAAAACCCGGTCTCGTCAGACTCCCGGCCGTTAAGCTGCGTCGGGTCCCGTTTGTAGTTAGGAGGGTGACCACTTGGGAATACGGGATGCTGTTGGCATCAAACCTTTTATCATCATCATGCGGTGGGCAATTGTATCAAAGTGTTAGTTACTGCCATCTGGTGGTGTGTTTTGATGTTTCAGTTAGCGCTAACTAGTGGTGAGTATGGATATTTCATCTCGCAATACCTTATGGAGGTGTTATTTGAAACATGAATAACACAACTAGGGTTTGTTTTCTTATCAGCAATGACTTTACCAACGAATGCGAAAATAATTTAGTTATTAATTTAATTGTTGACAAAACGCGATGGTTACCAGTCCAACTTCAGTAATTATTTAAATCATTAAACCTAGTGTAGGTATTATTGTAGGAAAATCATTATTTGAGTGTATTCGATCTAGTCGTGCATTACGCTGTCAACGGCCATACCACGTAGAAAAAACCCGGTCTCTTCAGCTCCCGGCCGTTAAGCTGCGTCGGGTCCCGTTTGTAGTTAGGAGGGTGACCACTTGGGAATACGGGATGCTGTTGGCATCAAACCTTTTATCATCATCATGCGGTGGGCAATTGTATCAAAGTGTTAGTTACTGCCATCTGGTGGTGTGTTTTGATGTTTCAGTTAGCGCTAACTAGTGGTGAGTATGGATATTTCATCTCGCAATACCTTATGGAGGTGTTATTTAAAACATGAATAACACAACTAGGGTTTGTTTTCTTATCAGCAATGACTTTACCAACGAATGCGAAAATAATTTAGTTATTAATTTAATTGTTGACAAAACGCGATGGTTACCAGTCCAACTTCAGTAATTATTTAAATCATTAAACCTAGTGTAGGTATTATTGTAGGAAAATCATTATTTGAGTGTATTCGATCTAGTTGTGCATTACGCTGTCAACGGCCATATCACGTAGAAAAAACCCGGTCTCGTCAGCTCCCGGCCGTTAAGCTGCGTCGGGTCCCGTTAGTACTTAGGAGGGTGACCACTTGGGAATACGGGATGCTGTTGGCATCAAACCATTTATTATCATCAAGCGATGGGCGATTGTATCAAAGTGTTAGTTACTGCCATCTGGTGGTGTGTTTTGATGTTTCAGTTAGCGCTAACTAGTGGTGAGTATGGATATTTCATCTCGCAATACCTTATGGAGGTGTTATTTAAAACATGAATAACACAACTAGGGTTTGTTTTCTTATCAGCAATGACTTTACCAACGAATGCGAAAATAATTTAGTTATTAATTTAATTGTTGACAAAACGCGATGGTTACCAGTCCAACTTCAGTAATTATTTAAATCATTAAACCTAGTGTAGGTATTATTGTAGGAAAATCATTATTTGAGTGTATTCGATCTAGTCGTGCATTACGCTGTCAACGGCCATACCACGTAGAAAAAACCCGGTCTCTTCAGCTCCCGGCCGTTAAGCTGCGTCGGGTCCCGTTTGTAGTTAGGAGGGTGACCACTTGGGAATACGGGATGCTGTTGGCATCAAACCTTTTATCATCATCATGCGGTGGGCAATTGTATCAAAGTGTTAGTTACTGCCATCTGGTGGTGTGTTTTGATGTTTCAGTTAGCGCTAACTAGTGGTGAGTATGGATATTTCATCTCGCAATACCTTATGGAGGTGTTATTTGAAACATGAATAACACAACTAGGGTTTGTTTTCTTATCAGCAATGACTTTACCAACGAATGCGAAAATAATTTAGTTATTAATTTAATTGTTGACAAAACGCGATGGTTACCAGTCCAACTTCAGTAATTATTTAAATCATTAAACCTAGTGTAGGTATTATTGTAGGAAAATCATTATTTGAGTGTATTCGATCTAGTCGTGCATTACGCTGTCAACGGCCATACCACGTAGAAAAAACCCGGTCTCTTCAGCTCCCGGCCGTTAAGCTGCGTCGGGTCCCGTTTGTAGTTAGGAGGGTGACCACTTGGGAATACGGGATGCTGTTGGCATCAAACCTTTTATCATCATCATGCGGTGGGCAATTGTATCAAAGTGTTAGTTACTGCCATCTGGTGGTGTGTTTTGATGTTTCAGTTAGCGCTAACTAGTGGTGAGTATGGATATTTCATCTCGCAATACCTTATGGAGGTGTTATTTGAAACATGAATAACACAACTAGGGTTTGTTTTCTTATCAGCAATGACTTTACCAACGAATGCGAAAATAATTTAGTTATTAATTTAATTGTTGACAAAACGCGATGGTTACCAGTCCAACTTCAGTAATTATTTAAATCATTAAACCTAGTGTAGGTATTATTGTAGGAAAATCATTATTTGAGTGTATTCGATCTAGTCGTGCATTACGCTGTCAACGGCCATACCACGTAGAAAAAACCCGGTCTCTTCAGCTCCCGGCCGTTAAGCTGCGTCGGGTCCCGTTTGTAGTTAGGAGGGTGACCACTTGGGAATACGGGATGCTGTTGGCATCAAACCTTTTATCATCATCATGCGGTGGGCAATTGTATCAAAGTGTTAGTTACTGCCATCTGGTGGTGTGTTTTGATGTTTCAGTTAGCGCTAACTAGTGGTGAGTATGGATATTTCATCTCGCAATACCTTATGGAGGTGTTATTTAAAACATGAATAACACAACTAGGGTTTGTTTTCTTATCAGCAATGACTTTACCAACGAATGCGAAAATAATTTAGTTATTAATTTAATTGTTGACAAAACGCGATGGTTACCAGTCCAACTTCAGTAATTATTTAAATCATTAAACCTAGTGTAGGTATTATTGTAGGAAAATCATTATTTGAGTGTATTCGATCTAGTCGTGCATTACGCTGTCAACGGCCATACCACGTAGAAAAAACCCGGTCTCTTCAGCTCCCGGCCGTTAAGCTGCGTCGGGTCCCGTTTGTAGTTAGGAGGGTGACCACTTGGGAATACGGGATGCTGTTGGCATCAAACCTTTTATCATCATCATGCGGTGGGCAATTGTATCAAAGTGTTAGTTACTGCCATCTGGTGGTGTGTTTTGATGTTTCAGTTAGCGCTAACTAGTGGTGAGTATGGATATTTCATCTCGCAATACCTTATGGAGGTGTTATTTGAAACATGAATAACACAACTAGGGTTTGTTTTCTTATCAGCAATGACTTTACCAACGAATGCGAAAATAATTTAGTTATTAATTTAATTGTTGACAAAACGCGATGGTTACCAGTCCAACTTCAGTAATTATTTAAATCATTAAACCTAGTGTAGGTATTATTGTAGGAAAATCATTATTTGAGTGTATTCGATCTAGTTGTGCATTACGCTGTCAACGGCCATACCACGTAGAAAAAACCCGGTCTCGTCAGCTCCCGGCCGTTAAGCTGCGTCGGGTCCCGTTAGTACTTAGGAGGGTGACCACTTGGGAATACGGGATGCTGTTGGCATCAAACCTTTTATCATCATCAAGCGGTGGGCGATTGTATCAAAGTGTTAGTTACTGCCATCTGGTGGTGTGTTTTGATGTTTCAGTTAGCGCTAACTAGTGGTGAGTATGGATATTTCATCTCGCAATACCTTATGGAGGTGTTATTTAAAACATGAATAACACAACTAGGGTTTGTTTTCTTATCAGCAATGACTTTACCAACGAATGCGAAAATAATTTAGTTATTAATTTAATTGTTGACAAAACGCGATGGTTACCAGTCCAACTTCAGTAATTATTTAAATCATTAAACCTAGTGTAGGTATTATTGTAGGAAAATCATTATTTGAGTGTATTCGATCTAGTCGTGCATTACGCTGTCAACGGCCATACCACGTAGAAAAAACCCGGTCTCTTCAGCTCCCGGCCGTTAAGCTGCGTCGGGTCCCGTTAGTACTTAGGAGGGTGACCACTTGGGAATACGGGATGCTGTTGGCATCAAACCTTTTATCATCATCATGCGGTGGGCAATTGTATCAAAGTGTTAGTTACTGCCATCTGGTGGTGTGTTTTGATGTTTCAGTTAGCGCTAACTAGTGGTGAGTATGGATATTTCATCTCGCAATACCTTATGGAGGTGTTATTTGAAACATGAATAACACAACTAGGGTTTGTTTTCTTATCAGCAATGACTTTACCAACGAATGCGAAAATAATTTAGTTATTAATTTAATTGTTGACAAAACGCGATGGTTACCAGTCCAACTTCAGTAATTATTTAAATCATTAAACCTAGTGTAGGTATTATTGTAGGAAAATCATTATTTGAGTGTATTCGATCTAGTTGTGCATTACGCTGTCAACGGCCATACCACGTAGAAAAAACCCCGGTCTCGTCAGCTCCCGGCCGTTAAGCTGCGTCGGGTCCCGTTAGTACTTAGGAGGGTGACCACTTGGGAATACGGGATGCTGTTGGCATCAAACCTTTTATCATCATCAAGCGGTGGGCGATTGTATCAAAGTGTTAGTTACTGCCATCTGGTGGTGTGTTTTGATGTTTCAGTTAGCGCTAACTAGTGGTGAGTATGGATATTTCATCTCGCAATACCTTATGGAGGTGTTATTTAAAACATGAATAACACAACTAGGGTTTGTTTTCTTATCAGCAATGACTTTACCAACGAATGCGAAAATAATTTAGTTATTAATTTAATTGTTGACAAAACGCGATGGTTACCAGTCCAACTTCAGTAATTATTTAAATCATTAAACCTAGTGTAGGTATTATTGTAGGAAAATCATTATTTGAGTGTATTCGATCTAGTCGTGCATTACGCTGTCAACGGCCATACCACGTAGAAAAAACCCGGTCTCTTCAGCTCCCGGCCGTTAAGCTGCGTCGGGTCCCGTTAGTACTTAGGAGGGTGACCACTTGGGAATACGGGATGCTGTTGGCATCAAACCTTTTATCATCATCAAGCGGTGGGCGATTGTATCAAAGTGTTAGTTACTGCCATCTGGTGGTGTGTTTTGATGTTTCAGTTAGCGCTAACTAGTGGTGAGTATGGATATTTCATCTCGCAATACCTTATGGAGGTGTTATTTGAAACATGAATAACACAACTAGGGTTTGTTTTCTTATCAGCAATGACTTTACCAACGAATGCGAAAATAATTTAGTTATTAATTTAATTGTTGACAAAACGCGATGGTTACCAGTCCAACTTCAGTAATTATTTAAATCATTAAACCTAGTGTAGGTATTATTGTAGGAAAATCATTATTTGAGTGTATTCGATCTAGTCGTGCATTACGCTGTCAACGGCCATACCACGTAGAAAAAACCCGGTCTCTTCAGCTCCCGGCCGTTAAGCTGCGTCGGGTCCCGTTAGTAATTAGGAGGGTGACCACTTGGGAATACGGGATGCTGTTGGCATCAAACCTTTTATCATCATCAAGCGGTGGGCGATTGTATCAAGTGTTAGTTACTGCCATCTGGTGGTTTGTTTTGATGTTTCAGTTAGCGCTAACTAGTGGTGAGTATGGATATTTCATCTCGCAATAACTTATGGAGGTGTTATTTGAAACATGAATAACACAACTAGGGTTTGTTTTCTTATCAGCAATGTTGTGGAGGCCGAGCGGTTGAATACGACCACAACGAATAAATGATCTTAAAATAAAGTAGGATTCAGTAACTTACAGTTTGTATTGGGATAAACCAGGGAGTAACACATAGATGAAAGGGGGATTCTTTTCGAGAGGTAGCCAGTGGATGAACAGGGCTCTCTTTTAATTGCTGTAACCAGGATCACACCCCTCGACTCGACTGCCCTCCCTGGCTTGGGAAACAGACGAACTCGGTGGTGTCCCTCTGACGGTCGATCTGCTACTCCTTGCGGCCAATCCACAACATTCGGCCTTTCCTGACTTTTGACGATTCGAAACACATATTCACATTCAACTACACCTTTCGAGAGACAAAACGTTTCAACACAAAAAGAAAAAGAAAAAAAAAACACCAAACAAATCCCTACCCTATGGCAGCTTTTAGTGGCACTGTAAGAAGAATGGATAGCATAGACGGAAAAGAAATAAAGAACTGGACGGAAATAGACCGATGGCTTCGTTTTCAAATGGAATGATGATGGAGTTTGGATATGCAGGTGAGGTGAAAGACACATGAATGAACAATGAGAAAAAAAAATAAATGCGGATGAAAACAAGAAAAGAAAAAAAACAAACAAACAAACAAACAAAAAAAAAAACAAAAAAAAAACAAAAAAATAAAAACAAAACACAATTCCAGCCGTGGTCAATGCCGTCCGTAGTCGTTGTGCCACCGTGGTGCTCGAGTCTGTCTACCGGCCCTTGTTCTCTGCGGTTCTCTCGGCTGGACTGGCTGTTGCTCCTCACACACTGTCTCTGACGGCAAATTCTCCTTCGGCCCTTCCGTGTTGTTGATGACTTCTCCTTCCTCCTCTGAGTCAAAACTTTCTTCTTCTTCTTCCGGATAGTCTCCCTGCTCCCACTCGACATCATCACGAGCGTGAAAGCGGCGGATCTGACACACATGAGCGTTGAATCTTCTAAACTTGGTTTTCTTCCGCTTTGCGGGCAAGTCCTCCACCAAATAAGTCGTGTCACAAACTTTCTTCACCACTTGATACGGACCAACAAATTTCGGCAAAAACTTTTTTGTTTTACCCTTCTTTGTTAATTTGCGTCTCACAAGTACAAGTTCACCAACACGTAAATCCTGAGTCACTCGGCGACTACGGTCAACACGCTCTTTCACTTTTCGTTGTTTCTCGATAATTCTGAGTCTTGCAGCTTCTCGTAGATCAGCCACTCGTTTCACAAACACTGCATATGGTTCCGGACGTTCTGGTGGCCACGGGAACTTATTTTCTTGTGCCATCACTGGACGTCTGCCGTAGACCATCTCGAAAGGGGTGATTTCGTTTGTTGATTGCCTCGCTGTGTTAACTGCTAGCGCTGCTCCTTGTAGTTTCACGTCCCAATCCGTGTGTGTCGTGTTCAGGTATGCTGCAATCACCAATGTTGCTGTCCTATTCAGCCTCTCACACAGCCCGTTCGTTTGCGGATGTTCTGGGGTAGCCGGAATATGGTCGATTCTCCACTCTGTCATTTTAGCGTCGAACTCTTTGGATGAAAAAGCGGGACCTTGATCACTTACGAGCCTTTTCGGATGGCTATGGCGGTGGATGATGTTATCTTGAATAAACGGAATGACGTGGTTGGTTGACGTGTCTGGAACGGCTGCCACTTCCACCCACTTCGTCAGATAATCGATCGCCACAATTACATGCTTGTTTCCGGAATCGGTCGTTTGAAGAGGACCCAGATGATCAATGCCTAACATTTCAAATGCGTGACCTGGCGGTGAAATCGGTTGTAATCTTCCGACGGTTTGACCAACGGCATGCTTGTGCAATTGACAGTACATACAAGAAGAAACATATTTTTTTACACTAGCAAACATTTTAGGCCACCAATAGCGCTCACTAACCCTTGCGAAAGTCTTTTCCCTTCCCATATGCCCTGCATGGGAATCATCATGACAACTTTTGAGAATTTTCCTACGAAGAACGGAGGGGACAACAAGAAGAAATTTCCTACCGGGACCAGAATTCTTTTTATATAACACTTTTTTATGTACAACAAACTCATGAGGTTTTCTACCGGGGTTTGGGTAACTTAAATCTAAACAAATTTTACGCAATTGGCTGTCCACCTGCTGGAGGAAGGCCAATTTATGCGGAGCATAGCCCGAAGGCTTATTACTTTGCAAAACACAAATAACATGATCTGTCTCACATTCCGGCAATTCTCCGTCCGGATTGCGAGAGAGAGCATCCGCCATAACATTACTTGTACCTTTTAAATGGCGTACCTCAAAATCGTACTCCTGTATTGAAAGAATCCATCTTGCAAATTTACCACTTAACTCTTTCTTTGTATACATCCATTTTACCGCTGAGCTATCCGTTTCTACCAAAAACCGACGTCCATAAATGTATGAACGAAATTTCTTAAGCGTCCAAACGAGCGCAAGACATTCTAGCTCGTTCGCATGATAACGCGATTCCGCGTCTGATAGCGTACTACTTACAAATGCCACTGGCCGTGGCCCAGCCCCATCATCTTGTAGTAAAACGGCACCTAATCCCAAGTTGCTTGCATCAGTTTGAATGACTACATCCAGTTTCTCATTGAAATGGGCCAGGACGGGTGCGGATGTCAAATACTGCACTAATTTCTGTTTGGCCGACTGCTGCTTCTCCGACCAAATCCAAGGCGCATTTTTCTTGAGTAAACCGTAAAGTGGGCTGGCAACAGCCGCAAAATCTGGGATGAAGCGTCTGAAATAAGAAGCTAGGCCTAAGAAACCCCGTAATGATTTAACATCATGCGTTTTAAAATTAACAAGAGCTTGAACTTTATCCGGATGCGGGTGGATGCCGTTTCCATCAATCACGTGACCTAAATGCTCTACTCGAGACGTTGCAAACACACATTTTTCTACGTTTAGAGTCAAACCTGCTTTTTCTAGTGCCATGAGAACAAGCTCCAGTCGTTCTTGATGTTCTTGGAAATTCCTGCCAAAAACCAGCACATCATCCAAATAGACCAGACACATGTGCCATTTCAAACGCGACAGCACTTTATCCATCAATCTCTGGAAGGTCGATGGCGCGTTATTCAGGCCAAAAGGAAGGCGTCGAAATTCGTAAAGTCCATCTGGTGTAATAAATGCGGTCTTGCACTGATCTTTTTCTGCCACTGGAACCTGCCAATAGCCGCTAGCTAAATCGAGACTTGAAAAAATTTAGCACCCGATAGGCGATCAAAAACGTCATCAATTAATGGCAACGGGTACACATCTCTCTTAGTGACTAAATTTAATCTTCTATAATCTATACAAAATCGATGACTACCATCTTTTTCCTTACCAACACAACCGGAGCTGACCAAGGGCTTGACGAAGGCCGGATCATTCCTGCTCTCATCATCTTGGCCACTTCGTCAACGATTATTTCTCTTTCATACCTTGACACTCGGTACGGTGCTGATCGGACTGGCTGCGCGTCGCCCGTGTCAATCAAGTGTTCGGCCTGGTCCGTTTTACCAATCTGACCCTCTTTATTAGGGAAGCATCTCCAGCGTCGCTTGATAACTGCCAACAAACTGATTTTCTCTTCCTCCGACAATTCATCGCCGAGTCTCAGCTTCTGGACCCATGATGGACAAGGCTTTGGCACTGATTCTTCTGCTGTCGCTGTACAGATGATGGGTGAATTTGCTCTCTTTGTCTCAATCGTCACTTCCGCTTCTAGGTCGATGTTAATCATCGTGATCAGGTCACGCCTCTTGAATTGTAGTGGTCCAGACTGTAAGTTGACAATCGGGACTTTGAGTTTGCCTTTCTTGATTTGCACTACTGCTGATGGCACCATCCACTCTTTTCCTGGGTGAGAGCAGCGATTTATCTTTACTGCTCCATTTCCGGTGAATTTTCTTTGTATTTTCGCCGCGACAAACATCATAGAATCACCTGGAATAGACACTGAATCAATTAATTTAACGGCGAGTCCCGAACGGCAACGTTTTGGTGTAGACTCTTCGTCGTACATCTCAATCAGTTCGTCTGAAACATTTAAACTCTCCTCAGGGATTTCTTCAACTTCGTCTGCGAATCTCACTTTCAATCTCTTTTTCTTCTTTTTCAATTCTTCACACTTTTTACAATCAATAATGTTTTTACTTTCTTCATCCTTATTAATATCCGTACCCTTCCCTTCTAAAACAAGTCGCCCTCCCCTTACAACAAGGTTCGTTTTACTACTCACTATCCAGTCTACCCCCAAAATTAAACAAAAAGGTGATGTTTTAATTACTGCTACTTCTGACAACTTCGTCTTTTTACCCTCCCAACCAATAATTAAAGAACAAAATGAGTCTACTGGCACGATCTTATTATCAACACCTCGTAACTTATACTTTCCCTCACCTGATCTCAACGCCATCTTTCCCAACTTACTGGCCGCACTGAATTTAATGGCGCTACCGGAGGCTCCTGAGTCTACGAGTGCTACTACTTCGCCAATTTTATCTACAATTACTTTAATCAAGGGAAGGAGAGGGCGGCAAGGTAGAGAAGCATAGCTGGTCAACAATGGGCTTGCCTCTAACGACCAGCGCTTGTGTTTTCCGGCCGTGTCGGACAGTAACGAGCTTTATGGCCCGTATTGTGACAGATCCAACATTCCATCGGAGGTCTTGCTGCTCCAGGTGGACCTCCTCGGCCTCTTCCTACATTCCTGCTGACCGTCAAGCTCTCCAATTTAGACGCCAACTCTGTTACCAACTTGTCGCTGAAGCTTTTGAACGCTGCTGTCAAATCAGGCTGGAGTGGTGGCTGAGTATTCGCTTGACGATTTGGTGCCACTTCTGGTCTCGCTGACACACCCAGTTGCTCCAGCTGCTGGATTCGCGTAATGAAAGCTGGAATATCAATTGGCGCGGCTGCTGTCATGGCGGCTACATGCTCCCATCTGGCCAGGCCGTTAATCAAAAAAGGAATGGCGTCTCGTTCCGTGAGAGGTGTTGGTGAAAGACGACACAGTCGAAATTTATCTAGCGCATACTCCATCCCCGATTCATTTGGCTGTTGAATTCTGTCTTGCATTAGTCGATTCCAATCTGCAAAAGACAATCGTCTAGAAAAATTAGTAACCAATGCCGCCGACCACGTTGCCCAATCGCCATGCATGTGACCGGTCTGAACATGCCATAAAAGAGCCGTTTTTAATAAACGTCTTATTCCAACTTGCAGTCTATGAGCATCCGTCCAACCTTCTGAAATTGCTACTCTATCGATATGATCAATAAATCCCTGGACGTCCTCATCGACACGTCCTTCAAACTTTGGAATGCTATCAACTAATGAACTAGAGGGTCTATTTACTAATGGTCCTGCAGTTATCAGATTCCGTAACGCGGTGTTCTCGGCCCGTTGAGTCTGTAGTGCCTGCAGCAAGTCATCGTGCTTCTGCTGCTGTTGTGCTCTATCGTTCGCAGCCGCTTGGGTGAATGCCGTGAGTGCCTGTATGAGGTCATCGTTGGTTGCCATCGTCACTGGACTCAATCTAGCCAAAATGCGCGAAGGTCTTGTCGGTGATGATGCTTGAATAGGGATATTCCCTGCTGTTGCTTGAGCTGTAGAGGCACTTGCTCTTGTAATCGTCTGAAACGGAACTGTCTGTTGCTTTGGACGTTTAGACATACGATAGCTTCCTAAATGAAAAAAAATTTCCACAAAAAACAACTCGAAACAAATTAGCTTCACACGCGGCCCTCCTAATTTACTGACCACGTGTCTCCCGTTTTCGTCTGCCCCTACTAACGCGAAATTAAAGTCACTCACACACAATAGTAATGAGAGGAGTGGACGCGCGAAAGCGAGAATGATTGAACCAATGAGAGGGGGTGAGGGTGGCGGAGAGAGAGAAAGAGAAAAAAAATAAAAAAGTAAGACAAGAAAGAGGCTGGAGAGAGAAGAATGTTTGGTGGGTGTAGAGGATAAGAACAATGAACGCGCGGCAAAAAATATTTCGCAAGAAGGAAACCAATATGAAATAGAAAAAAGAATGGCGTCTCTGAAGATACACAATCAAAACGAGAAAACTGATAGCTTAAGCCATAAAGAAAGGGAAGAAAAAAAAAATAAATTCGGAACGGAATTTACGTGGCAAGTCTAACAAAAAAAAAGAATAGCGAGACTTTTCTATGGCCACGTCCCGGCGCTGTCACCAATTGTTGTGGAGGCCGAGCGGTTGAATACGACCACAACGAATAAACGATCTTAAAATCAAGTAGGATTCAGTAACTTACAGTTTGTATTGGGATAAACCAGGGAATAACACATAGATGAAAGGGGGATTCTTCGCGAGAGGTAGCCAGTGGATGAACAGGGCTCTCTCTTAATTGCTGTAACCAGGATCACACCCCTCGACTCGACTGTCCTCCCTGGCTTGGGAAACAGACGAACTCGGTGGTGTCCCTCTGACGGTCGATCTGCTACTCCTTGCGGCCAATCCGCAACAGCAATGACTTTACCAACGAATGCGAAAATAATTTAGTTATTAATTTAATTGTTGACAAAACGCGATGGTTACCAGTCCAACTTCAGTAATTATTTAAATCATTAAACCTAGTGTAGGTATTATTGTAGGAAAATCATTATTTGAGTGTATTCGATCTAGTCGTGCAATACGCTGTCAACGGCCATACCACGTAGAAAAAACCCGGTCTCTACAACTCCTGGCCGTTAAGCTGCGTCGGGTCCCGTTTGTAGTTAGGAGGTTGACCACTTGGGAATACGGGATGCTGTTGGCATCAAACCTTTTATCATCATCATGCGGTGGGCAATTGTATCAAAGTGTTAGTTACTGCCATCTGGTGGTGTGTTTTGATGTTTCAGTTAGCGCTAACTAGTGGTGAGTATGGATATTTCATCTCGCAATACCTTATGGAGGTGTTATTTGAAACATGAATAACACAACTAGGGTTTGTTTTCTTATCAGCAATGACTTTACCAACGAATGCGAAAATAATTTAGTTATTAATTTAATTGTTGACAAAACGCGATGGTTACCAGTCCAACTTCAGTAATTATTTAAATCATTAAACCTAGTGTAGGTATTATTGTAGGAAAATTTTTATTTGAGTGTATTCGATCTAGTCGTGCATTACGCTGTCAACGGCCAAACCACGTAGAAAAAACCCGGTCTCTTCAGCTCCCGGCCGTTAAGCTGCGTCGGGTCCAATTAGTAATAAGGAGGGTAACCACTTGGGAATACGGGATGCTGTTGGCATAAAACCTTTTATCATCATCAAGCGGTGGGCGATTGTATCAAAGTGTTAGTTACTGCCATCTGGTGGTGTGTTTTGATGTTTCAGTTAGCGCTAACTAGTGGTGAGTATGGATATTTCATCTCGCAATACCTTATGGAGGTGTTATTTGAAACATGAATAACACAACTAGGGTTTGTTTTCTTATCAACAATGACTTTACCAACGAATGCGAAAATAATTTAGTTATTAATTTAATTGTTGACAAAACACGATGGTTACCAGTCCAACTTCAGTAATTATTTAAATCATTAATCCTAGTGTAGGTATTATTGTAGGAAAATCATTATTTGAGTGTATTCGATCTAGTCGTGCAATACGCTGTCAACCCGTACGAAACTTTTAGCTTATATTTTTAACTGTTTGCTAATAACAGCTCACGCGGTGCTAGGCTAAAAAATCAAACCACTTATAATGCTGCAATTACCTCGAAATTTTTCATCTTAACATAATTCCACTTTTTTTAGTGGATATCAGCTTTTATTTTCCATGCTAGGGCTTTTTCTTATCTGGCTTGAAAAAATTTACCTTAAAATCAGCTTGAATTTTTCCCCCTTAATATTATTTCCTAACTGTGAGCTAATTCCAGTATGGAAGTTTTAATCTATGTTTTCGCTCCACTTTTTTTAGTAGATATCAGCTTTTATTTTCCAAGCTAGGGCGTTTTCTGATCTGGCTTGAAATAATTAACCTTAAAATCAGCTCGAATTTTTCCCCCTTAATATATTTCCTAACTGTTTCAGCTAATTCTAGTATGGAATTTTTAATCTAGGGTTTCGCTTAATTTGATCGAAATAAATCGTAATATAAAAAAGGTTAAAATAACGCGGAATGTTATATAACATAAATATTTTCGGAAAGAAATAATTAATTTTTATCGTCTTAGTCTATTAAGCTTACATGGAAAACAAAAAAATATGCGCCAGTGTGTTGTATATTTTTAGATTTTGAATAAAAATTATCAGACGACTTTTCAATTTGTTGTGAGTGATTCGAAGTGACCAGATATATATAATAATGGCAAATGAGAATCCAAAGTTATCTCGATACCTCAAGAGGAAATTGAATTTGAGGGAGGCCCAGGAAGAAATTGAAGAAATGGTAAAAAAAAAAGCTCCATGCCACCATAAAGTTAATAACCATGCTTGTGACAATGAAATCAGCAGCAATCCTCAGCAGTCTGAACAATCTAACTCAGAACAAGTAACATGTGTATTTACAAGTCAATTCCACGAAGATGAGGATCCCAAAGTAAGAAAAATATATATGTGCACTTGATATTTACATTTATTCATGGTGTATTCATATGTTACAGAATATTGCTGAGCTGAAATCAATAACTTCAAGCCAAAACTCTGTTGCAGAAGGCTGTGAATCCTGTGATACAGATGAAGAATACAACTTAAATGAAAACGATTCAAATACTTTTGAGGTTAGTATATTAGACCTACAATAGTTATTATCTCTTAAGCCTCGCTTACACTAGAGGGTTTTTTAAGCTTTTAAGCTTTTAATTTTAAGAAGTTAAGGTATTATTATAAGATATTATATATGTAATGCTATTTATTATAAGATATTATTTAAGTATATTATATTATTAAAAGATTAAGGAACTAAAAGCTTAAGAAAAACCTCTAGTGTAAGCGAGGCTTTATAGTCTGAAATTTCCTAATATTAGAATTTTTTAATTCAGGATAAAGACTGTGAATCATCAGCATACCTTAGTATGCTATGTCTAGCTTACAAACTTAAATACCATCTATCTAATGAAGCATTCAAAGACCATTTGAAAATAATTCAAATCGCCACTAAATCAACCACAGCAGAAATTGAAAGTGCCGCCAAGTGTGTAGCAAAATATGACCATTTATTAATGGACGTCAAAAAAGATTTTGTGTGCGCGAAAAAGAATTGTGATGCCGTACTTGAAATTGGAAAAAATGGTCTTCCTAAACAAAAACAGAGATGCCGCCATCCATTTGACAAGTCAAGATCGTGTTACATTCTTGTTCTCCCAATTGAACAGCAGCTAAAATTTTTTTTGGAGAGTGGCAGAATGAAATTAAGAAAAGAAACTACTAGATATGACGGAACAACTCTGGGGGATGTCCAAAGTGGAAACTGCTACAGAGAAAAAGTTTGTGGTGATGGCTCCGAAAAACAGGTGATCTTCACATTGCAACTAAATGTTGATGGAGCGCAGTGTTTTAAAAAAAGTAAACTTGGATTTTGGCCATTCATGGGTGTCATAAATGAAATTCCTTACGGGGCAAGACGAGCAAACATGTTTTTAATGGCTCTTTGGTTCGGGAACAAGAAGCCCCCTAGAGGGCCGTTTCTTGACACATCAATAGCCGAACTAAAGCACCTTGGATCCTCCGGGATAAAATTTGGAGAGCTGACCGTGTTTTTGAGACCTTTGGTGTTAACAACGGATTCAATGGCTCGGACTGTTTTCCTAGACGGTACCATATGTCGCGGTGAATTCGGGTGCGATTTCTGTTTGCACGCTGGTACAAGAACATTTGCATTAAAAATTCTTCGTTGTAAATTTAACAGCATTTTTATTTTCATATATACACGTGAAACAACGAAGATAGGAAGAGGATCTGCAAGAGTTTATCCAGAACCTATAACAAATCCTACATTTCCATTAAGGACAATAGAGCAGCACGAAAAAGACTTGATGGTAATTACGATATAAATTATATATACTGTGGCTAATAATTAAAATATTGAAATTTTTTATTCAGATTGTACTAGAAAAGGGTAAGCCTGTTCATGGAATCAAAGGTCATTCTCCTTTCTTGGCTCTCACGTCTTTCGACTATGTAACCGCACAAGTACCAGACTACTTACATTCGGTTTGTCAAGGAGCAATTAAATGTTTGTTGGAATTTTGGACAGAATCCAAATATCACGAAGTATGGTACTTAGATTATTATATGTATAGTAAATAATACAACTAACAATATAAGTATTAATTATTAGGAACTATGGCACTTCGATAAAGACCAACGTGCCATTCTTGATGCTCGCTTAAGCCAAATGAGGCCTCCTTATGAAGTCACACGCACATCAGCTTTATTATCAAACCTTGGCGATTGGAAAGCTTCTGAGTATAGAGCATTTGCTCTTTATTATTTTTCGGCTCTAGATGATCTTTTACCAAAACAGTTCTATGATCACTTCTTATGCCTTGTTTATGGCCTTCAAGTGCTGCTTCAAGAAGAAGTAGCAGTTGAGCGTGTTAAGGAGGTTGGATTTCTTTTTCAATACTTTGTCCGCGAAGCAGAAGTACTCTATGGTAGAAAACATATTCGCTATAATTTCCACTTACTTACTCATTTGGTTCAAAGTGCACTTAATTGGGGCCTTCCATGGAGTAATTCTACATTCATTCCCGAGTGGTTTAACGGGGAATTGATTTCATTAAAGAATGGGACCCAAAGTGTTGCAGAGCAAATGATCCAATCCTTTCTCTTGAAAAAAGCGGTACGATCAGATGCAATCTCTCTCATTACAAATTTTAACTTGCCAATCACAGTAAGTGCATTGTTGAGGAAGTTGCTGAATATTTCACAAAAGGAAGCCTTCTATTTCCCTATTAATCAAGATTGTGGTACCAGTTATGGAACTATTCAACTTCTTGGATCTGCGCTGAAAAAAAAACTAGCCCTTTTTATGAAATCGCGATTTTGAATTATCTTGCTTCGTCAGATACAGACGGTTCTCTGAAAAAATCAACAGAATGTTTTGCATACCACTACTCTTACAAAAGGGTGAAAATTTCACAAAAAGGTATATTTACAACGACTAGTTATACTCGATCCCCAAAACGGACTTATTTCTGTGGTTACATGAAAGACGATTCTTTTTTTATGATAGAAAGCATAATATCATTTCAATCACTTCCTCTAGAAGGAAATATTCTACTTGTTGGGCGGGTCATGGGAACAATTTCTTATGTGAAATATTCGCCTCCCATCGATAATATTTCATTTTCAAATTTCCCCGGTCAAAGTAGAAAATTGATTGGGCTTTCCACAGAATTAACTGCTTGCCGTCCAAATGACATAATGAAAAAGTGCGTTATAGGATTTAATAATGAACTTACGGAATCCTTTGTTGTTACTCCTCTTGTCAATTCCCTTGAAAGTGATTGATACAGATTAATGAAAATCATCAATATGCTAATATTTCAAATTGACAAAAACTCAAAACAAAGAAAAAATAATCGATGAAATTTGGCAGCTATGCCTTAATTTTGTAATCGATTGAAATTTGGCAGCTATGCCTTAATTTTCGTGCTCGAAGTGTTAGTCTAAGTAAAGATATGTCTAGCTGTCTGTTTCGTTCACTGACTTCTCTCTTACAGTAGACTTAAAGTAATATCAGTACATATTTGTAATGGCTGACCCAGTGGTCTACATACTTGTAACTTTCACTCAAAATGAGGAATTGGGCATTGGCACATTGGAGGCCATAGCAGTGCCAAAAGATTTTCGTGACCAGAGTTTCCATCATCAGCTCGAGCAATTAAGAGGTTTTGTTGGGACAAAAAAATTATTGGAATCAAGTAAGCATATAGCTTTTTATTATTTATTCTTGGTTGGAACCTACCAGTTGAGTGGACTACCAAATCTAGATCCCCAGTTCAACATGACATGAGATCATGTAAAGTTATCACGTACTCAGGTAGTACAATTTAATATTACATCATGTGTTCTTTTTCCTAAAGTTTTTGTTGTGCAGAGGACAGAGATGTGGTGGTGGCAGTACGAGATGCCATGATGCCTCCCATCGGTGTCCAAAAGGCAGTAGCCAAAAAATCAGCTCCCAAATCATCTCCAAATCAGAAACATGGCACTGGCCAGAAATCTACCTCTCCACCACCTAACTTGCCAGTTGAAAAGTCATCAACAGGTAGCACCAATGTTTCTCATTATTTACAATATCGTACTCTAACCTGCTACACAGTTACTAGGAAGACCATGGACATCTTCGTCAAAGACATGGAGGGGTTAGGTTGCCAGTTGATCACTGGGGAGATGAAGACAAGCCCGATGAATCTGCTGACAGCAGCCTGCATCATGAAGATGATCAGAAAGGAAATTCTACTTCAGAATCAGAGGACGAAGATGTGATTCCTCCTACTCCACCTCCGCCTCCAGCGAAGAGAAGACGTGCTAATCAGTGTGTCAAATCAATGGGCAACACCACATCTAAGGTATTTTTGTTTTTATGGTAAAACATCTAATAGTATCTTACAGTAAACATTGATTTTTATTTTATAGAGAAATTCAAGTCACAGCAAGGAAAATGACTCTTTTGTAACACCAAAAAGAAACAAAAAGTCCTCGGCAAAGAATTCTGACTCTCAGATTCTTACATCTTTAGACGTCAACATATTTGACACCCCCCCAAGTTCCACAACAAAAGGAAACCCAAAGCGTGTGCTGGTAAAAACAACATGATTGTAAGAATTATGTGTTTATTTTATTTGTATTTTCCGTTAAGGACGAACAAGCGACGGAGCCAGTTGATGCTGAGTTGCATAGCCTTAATGAATACAAGGATACAATTGATGAGCTTAAAAATGAAATCTCGTTCCTCAACGAGCAAATTCGAGATTCTACCTTTGAGCTAGAAATTGAGAGAGATGATTACAATCACAAAATTTTCGAAAAAGATGCTACTATTCTTCGCTTACAAGAAGAAATAAACTCCCTGAAACAATTGAATCCCCAGGCCTTGGCCAAAAGTAAGTTTTCTCTTTGAAACTGTAAACACTTTTATTGTTATCTTGACTATTTCCATCTTATTAGGTCTTAATGAAGGGTTGGCTCTACTACACACCACTTTGGAAACCTTGACAATTAGTCAAGTTAAAGTTCAACAATCACGTGTTCAGTTAGAAAGAAGTGAAAGCGGTAGAACTAACCTAGTGAAGCTTCACAAAGATTATAAGACAACGATTCATCAAAATGCGTTAGCAACCGCAATGTCGTATGGGAAGGCTGGTTCAAAAAAAAAGTGAGTTTTATTTTGGGATTGTTTGTGTTATAAAGGATAATTCTAATAGTTGTTACATGTGTACACAGGGACATGAGCAAAATGATAAATATCATCATGGAAGCGCTGTGGGATAGGGAATTCATGTCAAAACACAGCCTAACCGGAAAGAAGGCACCCACCGATAAGACAAATAATCCTGCAAAACCTGCCCTTCCCAAGGAAGATGTCCAAGCAATTACGAGTAAATCGACAATAAGAACGAACAGTTTACAAAATTTTAACATTTTGATTTTCATTTCAGGTTTCATTGTGGAATTTTGGGGAACAAAACACAAGTTGGCAATCGATCCATCCATGGTCCATCCTTGCATCACATCCAAACTACTAAGTGAACATACGGCTCACAAGTCAAGAGAGAAGTTGTTCGTGGAGGATGCCGGTAATGAAGTACCATCAGAATAAATCGGCGAACATTTCTACAAGAACCGTTCAAGACGACGTTTATGTGTAGCCCCACTTTTGAGTTCAACAGATTTTCTATTCTTTTCTTCATTCATTTTTTCTTTTTTTTCTATTTTCTACTTTTTTTATTTTCCATTTTCAACTTCTTTTTTCATTATTATTAGAAAGTGTGTTGCGTCATGCAATCACAAACAAAACGTACACAACACGCCCCTGCGAGGATCCTTCAATGAAAAGGGATTAGATTATCTTTCAGTTCTCTGCTGGTAAGATCTTATGTTGCGCCCAACAGAATAATCTCCTCCATCGCGCATAAGTGTGGTCATCTCGACACAACGGCATTTACTCTTTTCTTTTCCGAGATGACCCTCCTACTCCTCTCTCTATCCTCTTTTTTTCCCTGCCGTTTCTGTCAAGCTATTTATTGTGTTGCTGTTAAATGGAATTAACGCGAAAGACGCAGGAAGTGGCCAGAACTTTAATTGAACTTGGAAATTGCTCGTAATCTTATTATGTTTATTTTAAATGTAAAAATGTGTGTGTGCTGTATTTTAATCGATGTATTTCTTGTAACATGGAAAAGAATTATTAAACCAATGGTTTAATTTAAATACACAGATTTGGTGTGAAAATATATTTTTTTCAGTTCCTATAAAGCTAATAAGTTTCAAGCTACCTTTAATCTAAGATTTCAAGCTTATAAGTTTCAAGCTACCTTCAATCTAAGATTTTAAGCTAATGTGTTAATAGCTATTTTAGCAATGAAAAAAAAGCTAAAACTATCCTAAAATTCCCAATGTGGAATTTAAAAATTTTGATCTGAAAATTCCTAGCTAAATACCCCTAACTTCGTAGCTTTTTCTAGAACAGAACTAGCTAAAAGTTTCGTACGGGAACGGCCATACCACGTAGAAAAAACCCGGTCTCTACAACTCCTGGCCGTTAAGCTGCGTCGGGTCCCGTTTGTAGTTAGGAGGGTGACCACTTGGGAATACGGGATGCTGAGGTGAGTATGGATATTTCATCTCGCAATACCTTATGGAGGTGTTATTTGAAACATGAATAACACAACTAGGGTTGGTTTTCTTATCAGCAATGACTTTACCAACGAATGCGAAAATAATTTAGTTATTAATTTAATTGTTGACAAAACGCGATGGTTACCAGTCCAACTTCAGTAATTATTTAAATCATTAAACCTAGTGTAGGTATTATTGTAGGAAAATCATTATTTGAGTGTATTCGATCTAAACGTGCATTACGCTGTCAACGGCCATACCACGTAGAAAAAACCCGGTCTCTTCAGCTCCCGGCCGTTAAGCTGCGTCGGGTCCAATTAGTAATAAGGAGGGTAACCACTTGGGAATACGGGATGCTGTTGGCATCAAACCTTTTATCATCATCAAGAGGTGGGCGATTGTATCAAAGTGTTAGTTACTGCCATCTGGTGATGTGTTTTGATGTTTCAGTTAGCGCTAACTAGTGGTGAGTATGGATATTTCATCTCGCAATACCTTATGGAGGTGTTATTTAAAACATGAATAACACAACTAGGGTTTGTTTTCTTATCAGCAATGACTTTACCAACGAATGCGAAAATAATTTAGTTATTAATTTAATTGTTGACAAAACGCGATGGTTACCAGTCCAACTTCAGTAATTATTTAAATCATTAAACCTAGTGTAGGTATTATTGTAGGAAAATCATTATTTGAGTGTATTCGATCTAAACGTGCATTACGCTGTCAACGGCCATACCACGTAGAAAAAACCCGGTCTCTTCAGCTCCCGGCCGTTAAGCTGCGTCGGGTCCAATTAGTAATAAGGAGGGTAACCACTTGGGAATACGGGATGCTGTTGGCATCAAACCTTTTATCATCATCAAGAGGTGGGCGATTGTATCAAAGTGTTAGTTACTGCCATCTGGTGGTGTGTTTTGATGTTTCAGTTAGCGCTAACTAGTGGTGAGTATGGATATTTCATCTCGCAATACCTTATGGAGGTGTTATTTGAAACATGAATAACACAACTAGGGTTTGTTTTCTTATCAGCAATGACTTTACCAACGAATGCGAAAATAATTTAGTTATTAATTTAATTGTTGACAAAACGCGATGGTTACCAGTCCAACTTCAGTAATTATTTAAATCATTAAACCTAGTGTAGGTATTATTGTAGGAAAATCATTATTTGAGTGTATTCGATCTAAACGTGCATTAAGCTGTCAACGGCCATACCACGTAGAAAAAACCCGGTCTCTTCAGCTCCCGGCCGTTAAGCTGCGTCGGGTCCAATTAGTAATAAGGAGGGTAACCACTTGGGAATTCGGGATGCTGTTGGCATCAAACCTTTTATCATCATCAAGAGGTGGGCGATTGTATCAAAGTGTTAGTTACTGCCATCTGGTGGTGTGTTTTGATGTTTCAGTTAGAACGTACGTAGC
>NW_025533366.1:0-34538 GCF_020631705.1 Daphnia magna | reverse complement strand
AAAATCAAGAACAATCAACAGAAGATATTCCAGCCCAAAACCAGCCAGCTTCCGGGCCTTATCCTTGCGATCAAGAGCCTGAAGGAGAGAGAAGCGGACTTTCAGTCGACCGATCCGAAGATCTGCGGTACAGCTTAATTTGGTTGATTCAAGACATCCGTCTATCGAACCACTATTTTCCCGGAAACGAATCCAACGACGGTGTGGTCGAGAACCAACTTGATTCGCTGAGACATCGACGTCGATCCTACAGGTGAAACTACACGCACAGGTGAAGAAAACCACCCAATCGGAAGCCCAAGCGTCCATGCTGACATCGATCTTCATATCACATGCCGAGACAATTCCTGATATTTCTGCTGAGTCAAATTCACTGCATCACGGAACTGCAAGGCGTGACACCACAGAAACACGAGACAGTCCAGCCTCTTTTTCAAATCTTGGAACTTCAATCAGACACCGAGAAATACGCTACCTACATCTAACGTACGAAGTGAGAGAGTTATCCTCCCACTTGGAAGTGCAGCTCCTGACATCAACAGTCGTTCCTGATAGACATCCGCAACTCAATCTTCTACCTGCGGGAGCTACTTTCGCTGACTCCGCTGGAACCGCTAATTCCGGAAATCAACTCGTTTGCTGAGGAAATTGGACAACTTCCTGGAGCAGTCAACCCGAACAACGTGCAGTTGGCGGAGGAGATCAAACAAACACTCTCCCAAATCAAGGGTCCGATTGCAACGATTCCTACCATCCCATACGGCGGAGGACTTATCTCAACCACCCGCGGCCCAACAACCCAGCACACCGTCAAGAGGAGAGGATCGTTTCGCCGTCGACAGGTGCTATTCGCCGACCACCGCCCTATTCGCTTCTCCCGTCGTCGATGTTCAACCCGACGCCCACGCATACTGATTACGCCACCAGGGCGTCGCAGACGTTACAGCGAATCTCGGTCATCTACGAGCAGCATTCCAACACAATCTCACAATCCAAAGACAGGAGAGCTTAAGAGCGCAAGAAACAAATCCTAAGAACATAGGCTCAATGTCCTTCCCTAGTAGAGTGGCTACAGCTAGAGATCTTGATCTCAGAATAATCAGCATACCTTTTCCGGTTTGCAATTACTCCCTCGTTTTCCGGAAGTCCACTTACGCGTTTCGACTCTTGGCTAGAATCTTTCGAAGCTATAGTAGAAACATCAGGATGGTCAGGAGAGAAAATTGTCCAAATGCTTCGTGCTAAGTTAACAGACAGAGCTTTTTCCGTAATTCAGTCATTTTGAAAGATCTTCCGTATGATTATGATTCGGTCAAAGAAGCTTTGCTCGATCATTTTCACGGCGATGAAATGTTGACTTATATCTTAAGAAATTTAATAAAGCTAAGCGTAAGCCAGGCGAGAAAATCGTTGATTATGCCCTTCGACTTCAGGAAATTTTCAAGCGTGCATATCCTGCTTAGCTCACTCTGAGAAGTCTTTTGCAATTATTTGATGCAGAAATTTATTGAAGGCTTAGATCCCAAACTACAGACGGAAGTTAAGTATAAGGACTTTAAAGGATTTTGGCGAACTAGTTACTTCAACACGGACGTATGCTAGTAGACTGAAGCATTAGGAAACAGATCGTGAAAGGCAGGAGTTTATTCGGTCTATTGATGGCACATATGGCACCAATGGCAGAATTGACAGAGCTTAAGCGAGAGTAGTAGATCAGAAAGAAATGATGATGAAGGCAGTGGCTAACGTTCACCATGAAGACAAGCCTGTTGTGGAAAAAAGAAACTGAAAGTGAGCAGATTAGGGACGTTCTAATTAGAACTCGTGCAGAGCGTAAAAACTCCATCTCAATAGGAAAGACGTCTCATATCCTTCAAACACACGAGTATAGGGAAACAGGGTCTCGTTTCAACCGACTTTAGCTAATCAGCAAGATGGTAACGTTGAGGCTCCGCAGCAGCGCTTTAATAACAATAATGGAAATAGACAATTTGTAAACTCCCAAATTAGTTCTACAAACAGTAGTCCGCCAGCCCCCAGACCTCCAAATGATTTCAATAATCGACCTTTACAGTCGTCGGTTGTTTGCAATTTTGCGGTTACCGAGGTCATATTCAGGCAGATTGTCGCCGTTATCAACGTCAAGGACTAGAACAAGCTCAGCCGCCTATTTATTATTCTTGCCGTGACATCGGGCATAGATCTAACAATTGTCCTAAGTTCAGAAACAATAATAGACCTAACATTCCCGGTTCTCCTCAACATCAGGAAAACCAGTAGGAATCAACTGTAGCTTCGGGTCAGTTGATGAAGAGCCTCCTCGCAAATCCCGACAAGTCGCAAAATTAACAACAATTACGAATGAATCGACTCCAAGAATTCCGTTAAAGATTTTCCCAGGTCCCGTTCCAAGCATTATTCGACACAGGCGCGTCTAAAAGCATTTTACATGAACGTTTATTTAAAGTTACCCCCTAGAGGTCAGGCGATCTGCAGCCAGCTTGACTTCGATTTATGATGTAGGAGAAAATAAGTTACATACGCTGGGAAAAGTGACTCTGCCCGTTGGATACGGGAGACAATTTTACAGCAAGAATTTATCGTTACAAACGGTGTTTCTGAAGATTGTATCCTTGGATGGGACGCAATCCAGAAGCATGGTTTTCAGCTTGATGGAGAAACAAAGAGTATTTACTTAGCTAGAGATGGGCAAGGCCCCTCTTCTATTTTAGGGTGCCGGAAATGGCAGTTACAGCAGTCAAAAGACGACGTTACCTCGTCAGACGTCGCTAGTAACTGTAGGCCAATTGAAGGGTTCATTTCCGTATGTACCTCCGAATTCGGCATTTATCTTCACACCAAGTGAGAATTTGCCAGATGGAATTTATATTGAAGAATTTATAGGAAAGGTATCGGGAGATGGGGCATATAACATTATAGTCGAGAATCATTCGTTACAGCAAGTCACAATTCCACGAAACACCAAGTTAGGCGTTATTGAAATCGCTCAGCAGATTATCGGAAAAGTAGCGTTAAATACATCAGAAATTAAGCCCATAGAATCAAGAGAGCCTATTGTAATTTCGGAAGTCGACCCGGAATTTCAAGCACCGCTCTCTCAATTATTAAATGACTTTCACGACTTGTTTGCTTCAAAAGATTCAGAACTAGGGAATACCAATCTCATTAAACATACAATTGATACAGAAGGAAGAGGCCCCATTCGACAACGCCCATATAGAGTTACTAATAATCAAAGGAAATTATTGGAAGACAAAGTGCAGGAGATGCTAGATGCAAAGGTCATCAGATACTCGCAATCTCCATGGGCTTCACCCGTGGTGCTTGTAGAGAAAAAGAATGGAGAAATAAGATTTTGCGTTGATTATAGGAAATTAAACAGCATTACAAAAAAAGACTCTTTTCCCATGCCACGCATCGATGAAACTTTAGACAAATTATATGGAAAGAAATTCTTTACAACCCTTGATTTAGCTTCCGGTTATTGGCAAATTCAAGTTCATGATCCAGATATCGAGAAAACAGCTTTCGTTGTAGAAAATAATCTTTATGAATTCGAGAGAATGGCGTTTGGTTTGTGCAATGCACCTGCCACGTTCCAAAGGCTAATGAATTATGTACTGAGAAACGTCTTAGGAAGTAAAGCGTTAGTTTATCTGGATGACGTCATT
This sequence comes from Daphnia magna, assembly GCF_020631705.1. Taxonomy (NCBI): domain Eukaryota; kingdom Metazoa; phylum Arthropoda; class Branchiopoda; order Diplostraca; family Daphniidae; genus Daphnia; species Daphnia magna. Next base: position 30,846 of record NW_025533366.1, on the reverse strand, counting down.
ATCTTTTCAGATACATTTGAAAGTCATTTAAACGACATTCGAGAAATTTTTAACCTTTTGAAAGCAGCCAATTTAAAACTAAAACTTAATAAATGTCAATTCGCTAAGCGTTCAGTAAATTATTTAGGCCATGTAATCTCAACGGACGGTATTAAACCTGATCCGAGTAAAATTGATAAGATAGTTAATTATAAAACACCAACTTCTGTTGACGAAGTCAGATCATTTCTTGGACTTGCCGGATATTATAGAAGATTTATTAAAGATTTTGGTTCAATTGCTAAGCCGTTAACCCGATTAACGCATAAAGATCTAAGTAGGAAACCATTTGCGTGGGGAACTGAGGAACAGGTTGCCTTTGAGAAGTTGCGCAATTTTCTAGTAACTCCCCCAGTTCTTGCATATCCAAATTTTAACGAAAAATTTTTTTCTTTTTACCGATGCGTGTGAGTATGGAATTGGAGCAGTATTATCGCAAATGCAAGATGGGCAAGAACATCCAATAGCCTATTCTAGTAGACAATTAACAAAAGCGGAAACGAAGTATAGTACTACAGAAAAAGAAGCATTAGCTGTAGTTGATGCGATTAAATACTTTCGCCATTACTTATTAGATAAACCTTTTGAAATCATTAGTGACCATCGACCTTTGCAATGGCTTAAAAATCAGAAAGATAATAATGGTAGGTTAGGTAGATGGGCTATATTATTAGCCGCGACGAATTATGAATTGAAATATAGGCCTGGACGTATCCATCAGAATGCAGATTGTTTATCCCGTTTAAAAGTTGCTAGTATTCAACCAGTACCAAATAATATTAAGTTAATTTGCGAAAAACAACTTGAAGATGAACTTTGTATAGATATTCGAAATTATCTAGAGAAAGGAGTACTTGACGAGAAATTTAGCCAATCCAAGCCGGATTGGGCTAAAGAAATTGAATATTTTGAAATTATTGAAGGTACGCTTTATCGGCACGAATTGCCTTCAAAGGATAGTAAACGTAATGAAATTAATCATCAGTTAGTCTTGCCTTACTCCCTCCGCCATCTAGTGTTGAAAGAATTACACGATGCGCCGATGGGTGGGCATTTAGCTTTTATAAAACTTATTTGAAGGTCAAAAACAATTATTATTGGCCTACAATGAGGAAAGATATATTAGAATATTGTCAAAGCTTGTGAAATTTGTACCGCTAATACGGCATCAACTTATAGAGCCCTATTACATCCCCATGAACTTGCAAAAGCCCCTTTTCAAGTGATTGGAATGGATTTCTTAGGCCCTATTACTCCCGTTTCTCCTAATGGAAATAGTTATATCTTAGTTATCACTGATTATTTTAGTCGCTGGGTAGAAGCAGTAGCATTGAAAGATCAAACTGCCCAAACCACAGCTGAGTGTGTATATAAAACCATTATTGTACGGCATGGAATGCCAAAAGCTATTGTTTCTGATCGTGGAACAAATTTCACATCGAAATTATTCCGCTATTTTTGTAAAAAGTTAAAGGTTGATCAAAGGCTCACCACTGCCTACAATCCTGCTAGTAATGGTGAGACCGAGAGATTTAATCGAACATTAACCTCTATGTTAAGAAAAGAATTAAAAGATGGGCAACATGCTAATTGGGAAGAAATGTTGGATGATGTTTTATTTGCATACCGTAGTTCTACGCATTCTTCGACACTTGAAACCCCTTATTATTTAGTGCACGGTAGAGATCCTAATATCCCTATTAACGAATTTCTAGATGCTTCTCCTTCGTCAACTTTTAAATCCGCCTCTGATTATGTAGGGAATTTAAACGATCGCTTGCGTTATAGCTTCCAACGAGTTCGCGAAGAAACCGAGAAAGCTCGGAATCGCCAGCGCGAACAATATAACAAACGAGCAAAAGAAAAGAAATATGTTGTAGGTGATAAAGTCTTATTAGATATTCGTGTAGTTAAGGATGGCGATAGTAGGAAGTTTACATCTAAATATAAAGGTCCTTATAGAGTAGTAAAAGTTTATAATAATAATACTGTAGATATAGCTGATAGTTCTTATGTATGTCAACGTACGCACGTAAATCGTTTAAAACCATTGTACGAGACAATGTTGTGGAAAACGGAACCTTGTCCCCCAATTGAGAACCCCTCCGATTTCGAAAACCGATTTCGCAAGTCAATTGCGACGCAAACTCAAGACCATGGCATTGCCATGGAAGATCAAGATCATGAAGAAATATTGGCAAGTGACGATTACGAAGATGACACCACGCAAACAACTGATCATTTTGAAGATGTAAATGTATCTCAACAACAAGCTGATGTCGTCAGCGTTCATCGTCCTTCATCGGAAGATAATATTTCTAACACAGAAGAATCAGACAACGAAACACAATCAGTCCAACATAACGCAATTAACGAAAATGACTCCGCACGCGCCGAAGTTGATGCAACCGAGAGTTTGCCATCCGAGCCAGAAGGAGAAACGCCAACTGAGAACCCAGAACTACTTCATGTTACTAGACGCCCGCAACGCAATCGCCAAAAGCCTCTGCGCTACCGAGATGGGGTCCAATAACACACAATTCCCATATATAAGGCCGAAAATCTTCCGTCAGTCATACAACTCTCGCTCATCTTTAGTACAATTATCTCAATCCGGCAGCCCGGGGGGAGAACAGCTACAACCCCAACAGCCAGCCCACGACGACTGGGGTTTAGGAAGAACAAAAACAGAACAGCCTTTCGACGCCTGGACGTCGCGGGAAGAACAACAACAGCAAAAACAACAGCAGAACAACAACAGCAGCAACAACAACAACAGCCCGCACAACAGCAACAACCGCAGCAGCAGCCGGATCAATTTACGAACGTCGCCGGTTGTGCGCCGGAACACCATAAGGGGCGCTCACGTAACAACTCATGGGAGCAACGTGCGCAACAACGAGAGGCGGAACTCCAAACCCGAACACCTCCGCTTGGCCGACCAGCTATATTCGCTTATCCAGGACGGCAACTGGCGTGCTGCCGTGATACGCTTAAACGTATCCTGGACCTGGATCCATCACGGCGTCATCCACCTCTGTACGGCTGGTATGCCGGAAACTGGGACATCCCATACAGAAGAAACTTGGAGGGATGGTAGAAATTTTGCCAAATTTTGCTATATTCTGTTATTCGCCTATCACTTTTCTATCCTGTCTTCTTTTCCCTCTCTGTATTTCCCCCCCTCTTCAAAAGCACTGTAGCCTCAGTAGTGTTTTAAATAAATAAAACAAAACAAAAAATAACAATTTCTCATTAAAGAAAAAAAAGTAAGAAAAAAAAAAAAAACAAAAAAACCATATAGGATAGGAAGAATAGGAAGAGTAAGAAAATATATAATATAGGGAAAAGTATGATTCAAACAATCAGTATAAGTTAAATCATTAGTTCACGTAGTCTCAAAAATAGGAGATTCTTTAAAAACATATAATTATATATGTTTCTAAGGAATAAGATATATTATAATATGATAATTTTTTTTATCCGTTTAGACTTGGAATTAAATATATAAATTATATTGCGGAAAAATTACTTGAAAAATTTTGAAAAAATGCAAAAGCCGTTCGAACAAGGTTCGAGTCTAGCGCCAGACTCTCCCCTAGCCAGAAAGGAACAAATCTCCATCGTCAGTAGTCGCTTCCGACAGCCAACTCTTGCCACCCACAAGAGTTACACGGCCAACGGAATTGACAGCTGAGAAGAGCGCGAGGCGACAATGTACGAGAAGGGGGTGGAAAGGCCACGATGGTAAACCACCGTGACCCACCTTCCGTACATTGGAGCCGACGCACATTTGTTCCCTTTTACAAGCTTCCCCCGGGATTTGAACCCGAGTACCCACGCGTCGCAAGCAAGCTTGCTAACCAACTATCTTTGCGTGGGGTACAAGCTATGTGTATATCCAAGCAAGTCATTCCATCTCGGACAAACTAACTTTTTACTTATTGTAAAATAAAAAGCTCCCCGTTAGATAAATAAAAACCTTAATTAACTAAGTTCATCAAGTTATTTGTCATTTTTAATCAATAAGTTCTTATTTTCTAAGTTAGACTTATTTATTTCCAGAATTGACATTCTCATGCCATCTAGCGGTCAAAAAGTAAACTAGAACAACGTCATCTAGCGGTCAAGTTTTAAACTACGAGTAAAAGTACTAATACGCATAAAATAATAGGGAAATTATATTGGCATTACCGTAGCAATCCTTTAGTCCCGAACTCTTCTTCTATTCCGCCGCCTATTCTTCTTTCACTTCTTTTCCTTTCTTCTTTTTCGCTTATCTTTCACTTTACAAACAAAGAAAACTGACACTCATCAAAATGGCGACCTGTCTTCGCCTACGCACTTGTTGTTATGCGATGCTTCCTTCGACACATCTTCAACCAGCCTCCGAATGATTGTCCGTTTACACAATAATAACGAACACAAAACTGTTTTATTCAACATTGTATTTGATTTAAAAAAAAAAAAAAAAAAAAAAAACATACATAAGGGAGAGAGGGTTAGGAAAAAATATAATAAGAAAAACATATACATCAATAAACATCAATAAACATGAAAAAATTAACAAAATATATATTAAAAAAAAAATTGAACAAAAACAGTGTCAAAAAAAAAAAAAAAAAAAAAGAGAATAATAAACAATGAAACACTGATGGACCTGTAAACAAAAGAGAAAAAAAAGATTAATTGATGTAATGAAAAGTGAGAAAAAAACAAACACTCACTTACCTCTCTTCCGTTATAAAAAAATGTCTATCATATTTACACCTAGTTTTCAAATGAAATGTATTTCTTATGTGAATTCAATTGTCAGTGCATTATTACTTTATTTTGATTGCTTACCTTAAAAATGTTTTTATTGTCATGTTTTTCTTTTTCCCTATGTCCACCTAAAAGTAATACTTAGAAAAACTTACCTTTACGTTAAACACTGTTTGAAATTTACACTGTATACATATATGTGAGTGAATACTCAACATGGTATTACACATCACAATAGACACTTTACACACTTTACACATTTGTACTAACAAATCTACACGTAGTTTGACAACAAAAAAAAAACAAAAAAAAAAACAAAAAAAAAAAAACAAAAAAAAAAAAAAAACAAAAAAAAAAAAAAAAAAAAACAAAAAAACAAACAAAAAAACAAAAAAAAAAAACAAAAAAAAAAACAAAAAACAAAAAAAAAAACAAACAAAACAAAATAAACAGTAACACACTGTTTCACTTGATTCGTTTCCTAACTAACAACTTTTCTGTTTTCGTTCTTGACGCAAATGCGTCATTGTTCCATTTACACTACGCGTATAGCAGCGCCACCGCTAGCTGCCACACCCAACGCGAAAAATATATATTTTATTTTCCTTTCCTTGCTGTAGCTTTTCCCAATGTTCCAACGTTGAAAATATTCTAAGTCCCTTTTTCGCCGTCGGCAATCTATTCCGTCTTATTTCTTTTTATTTCCTTCCCGTTTTCCCCCATTCGCACTTTCCCCGTGTATTGGACTTGCGCGTGACCTTGACAGCGCCGCGCATTTACCGTTACATTTTTAAATGTTTTATTTCTTATCCGCGTTTCTATATGAGTAAAATTTTCGTAATTCTTTCTTTTCTATAATTAAGATCTTTTTCTCTTCTTTCTGATGATACCAAATTTGCCCCAAATTGTTGCTTCCTTCCAGTAGAAAACTCTGTTAAATTGAAAGGCCCTATTTCCCCTATCTCTGTTGCTGTGTCACCGTTAAAGTATAGCCGACGGAATGTCTTTTACCTTTTTTTTTAAATCCATGAGAATATTTTCCTTTTTCTTCTCCACATTTTTACCTTTTCTTTTATTGTTCTCATTTACTTAGTTTTAAGAAACCCACATGATAAAGTAGAATACTTGGCCATAAGAATGTTTCCATTTTTATATTTCCCTGTGTTGTTTTCCGTATGTTTCGTCTGTAGTAATGTCGTCAATGCCGTTACTATTGCTACTGCTGTGTCTCCACCTACACGCGCGCGCATTTCAAACAACCGTATGCGATTGCGCTGAGCCTTTGAATATGGGAATTATTCAATTTCCTGATGCTGATTGCAAGCCGAAAATGAATTCCACGAGTGCTGTTCCAGTGAGATATGCTGTCTACAGTGATGAACGCGCCGCAGTGAAATTTCCGGGTTTTATTTGTGCCAAATGGAGAAATATTCACCGCGTGACTATGAACTTTTTCGGTCAAACAGTGATTGTGCCTGAGAAAATTCCTATAGACACAACGGCTTCTGAGTGCTATAAAATGATTAACACTAAAAAGTGTGAAGGTTATGAAATGACTCTTTCGGATGAGAAGTATGTATTTTCGCATGAACCTCGATCTGATGGTTACTGGATGCGAACCGTCGATTGGGAAACTCTGAATTGTGCGCTTGAGCAAGTACAACTGTTTCAACAAATGGAAGATGAAGATTTTCCAACGCCGATCGGAAAAGCTTCTTCAACCGCTGGTACCTTGTCTCACAACCATCTAACTTTGGTTTGGGATACGACATACACCCATAAGGTTCAACACGAATTACGTACAGTTGAATCTGGAACCGGAAATCTTATGATGAAAACGATTAATGAAAAATATTTCCGCCTCTTGGACGACGACCGTCAACTAGATTTTCATTTGACTCTTCAACCACCTTGCGACCCCAATCATCGAAGTTGCAACAACCGAACAACGACTTTTAAAATCGTCGGCCAATCAAATTTAGTTTTGGTAACGTGGCCCTTCGTCGATAAATCTCTATCACTCACCGCCGAGTCGGCGTCCAACAAGGAGAAGGCCCAACCAAGCGTCGCTGTTGAAACCACCTCACCATCTAGTGACCCCGATTTGGATAAATTGGCCAATAAACAATATATTCAAGATCGTGCTATTGATCGTGATAATGAATTAGCGCGTATGCTACAGACAATTGAATGTGATGTTCGCAAAGCTAAAAATGAACGAGCAATTATCACCGCCCAATATAATGGTTGGCTCGCCGCTTCATTATTGAAATTACCTCGGTGTGCAAAATTGCAAGCTTTTGGACAAACCGCCGTAGTGATTCAGTGTAAAGCTGTGAATGCCACATTTGAAACCATAATCACACCATGTGGACCACAACCGAAATTTAACAATTATACCATTAATCTCGATGGCTGGGAATTAGTGAAATTTTCCCCATGCTATTGGACAAATGGTTTCGTCAATTTCAACGATAAACCTTACGCCTTCCGCAACAACACTTGGAAAAGGATCGACCCGAATATTGTACCGCCGGAGCGTACATTGGCTCATTCCTTCCGCTATGAAGACGTGAAAGCCTTCGACTATGACCATCGCAGCAATCCAGCTTATAACGATAATTTACTCAACCACATGAACGTTGTAGCTGACATCGTAGCCGCCATGAATGAACAATCACCTGCTGATTTCCCATCGAATCATCGTCCTCATGCAGCTGATGTTCTACTGACAGCAGCAGGAGTCGAGAGATATACCAGCTGGTGGGAGGTCATCATAATCTCCTTGGTCGTCACCGTCATTTTCATCCTTGTCCTCATCGTCTTACGCATTTGCTGCTGTCTTGGCCTCTTCGGTATCTGCTGTCCTCCAATTAAAGAAGTTAAAACCTCTTATCACAAACATGAAGTCTGATTACGGGACGTAATCTTACGCAGCCCGGAGCGATGTAACGAAGGCCTACAAATATATTTACTCAACATGCCCAAATTTTATGATCTTATGTTACTCCCTTTTTCATTTATGATATCCACCTTTCTTCTTATGTTAACGTCTACAATTGCAACATATTTACATGTTTTACTTCCTTGAAACGTTGTTTGTCAATTCGGAGATGAAGTCATCAACGCTTTTAGCTGACCTCGATGAACACCTGCAACTGATGCGCATATCGCACAATAAATAAACAATCAGTTGATTGGTTGCTTACACGTCACAATCAACCACTTAATAAAACATCTCTTGATTGGTTGCTCGTGCCGAGTTGCGACAGGCCATCAGCGTCTGTGACCACTCCCGAAATGCGAGGTTTCGTGATGAACCCACATTTCCGACAAACAGAGTCGTTCGGCAACTTCCACAACGTTTAGACGCGGAAACTCTGTCGGTGCAAATTCTTGAATTTGCTAGAGTCTTCTCACAGTTCTGAAACGTTTAGTAGTCGAATTGCTGAGTGTTAATTTCTCCGCTTCCTATCGTTTTACCAGCGTGCGCTCCCGTAACGCTCGCGCTACATCGGTAAGCTTCCAAATTGTCCTTATTTCGTTGGCCATTATGGTCTGGCTCGTTATTCCCTTTCTTGTCATATTGTATGTCCTTTCCCGTGTAATTCTTATGGCCTTAGTCAAGTAAAATACATGTCTATCATTGTGGGTAATTCGCCTCCGAGTTCACTTAAATTCCAATTCGAAACAACATTTAATTCTTTGGTAATACTAACTCCCCAAGGGGATGTATTACACTTGTATTCAATGTGAATACACTGTTATACCATGAGTTTTTACTTCTATATGTAAACTGCATGGAATATACTTGTATTCAATGTGAATACACTGTTATACCATGAGTTTTTACTTCTATATGTAAACTGCATGAAATATACTTGTATTCAATGTGAATACACTGTTATACCATGAGTTTTTACTTCTATATGTAAACTGCATCAAATATACTTGTATTCAATGTGAATACACTGTTATACCATGAGTTTTTACTTCTATATGTAAACTGCATGGAATATACTTGTATTCAATGTGAATACACTGTTATACCATGAGTTTTTACTTCTATATGTAAACTGCATGGAATATACTTGTATTCAATGTGAATACACTGTTATACCATGAGTTTTTACTTCTATATGTAAACTGCATGGAATATACTTGTATTCAATGTGAATACACTGTTATACCATGAGTTTTTACTTCTATATGTAAACTGCATGGAATATACTTGTATTCAATGTGAATACACTGTTATACCATGAGTTTTTACTTCTATATGTAAACTGCATGGAATATACTTGTATTCAATGTGAATACACTGTTATACCATGAGTTTTTACTTCTATATGTAAACTGCATCAAATATACTTGTATTCAATGTGAATACACTGTTATACCATGAGTTTTTACTTCTATATGTAAACTGCATGGAATATACTTGTATTCAATGTGAATACACTGTTATACCATGAGTTTTTACTTCTATATGTAAACAGCATGAAATATACTTGTATTCAATGTGAATACACTGTTATACCATGAGTTTTTACTTCTATATGTAAACTGCATGGAATATACTTGTATTCAATGTGAATACACTGTTATACCATGAGTTTTTACTTCTATATGTAAACTGCATGGAATATACTTGTATTCAATGTGAATACACTGTTATACCATGAGTTTTTACTTCTATATGTAAACTGCATGGAATATACTTGTATTCAATGTGAATACACTGTTATACCATGAGTTTTTACTTCTATATGTAAACAGCATGAAATATACTTGTATTCAATGTGAATACACTGTTATACCATGAGTTTTTACTTCTATATGTAAACTGCATGGAATATACTTGTATTCAATGTGAATACACTGTTATACCATGAGTTTTTACTTCTATATGTAAACTGCATGGAATATACTTGTATTCAATGTGAATACACTGTTATACCATGAGTTTTTACTTCTATATGTAAACTGCATGGAATATACTTGTATTCAATGTGAATACACTGTTATACCATGAGTTTTTACTTCTATATGTAAACTGCATGGAATATACTTGTATTCAATGTGAATACACTGTTATACCATGAGTTTTTACTTCTATATGTAAACTGCATGGAATATACTTGTATTCAATGTGAATACACTGTTATACCATGAGTTTTTACTTCTATATGTAAACTGCATGGAATATACTTGTATTCAATGTGAATACACTGTTATACCATGAGTTTTTACTTCTATATGTAAACTGCATGGAATATACTTGTATTCAATGTGAATACACTGTTATACCATGAGTTTTTACTTCTATATGTAAACTGCATGGAATATACTTGTATTCAATGTGAATACACTGTTATACCATGAGTTTTTACTTCTATATGTAAACTGCATGGAATATACTTGTATTCAATGTGAATACACTGTTATACCATGAGTTTTTACTTCTATATGTAAACAGCATCAAATATACTTGTATTCAATGTGAATACACTGTTATACCATGAGTTTTTACTTCTATATGTAAACAGCATCAAATATACTTGTATTCAATGTGAATACACTGTTATACCATGAGTTTTTACTTCTATATGTAAACAGCATCAAATATACTTGTATTCAATGTGAATACACTGTTATACCATGAGTTTTTACTTCTATATGTAAACAGCATCAAATATACTTGTATTCAATGTGAATACACTGTTATACCATGAGTTTTTACTTCTATATGTAAACTGCATGGAATATACTTGTATTCAATGTGAATACACTGTTATACCATGAGTTTTTACTTCTATATGTAAACTGCATGGAATATACTTGTATTCAATGTGAATACACTGTTATACCATGAGTTTTTACTTCTATATGTAAACAGCATCAAATATACTTGTATTCAATGTGAATACACTGTTATACCATGAGTTTTTACTTCTATATGTAAACTGCATGGAATATACTTGTATTCAATGTGAATACACTGTTATACCATGAGTTTTTACTTCTATATGTAAACTGCATGGAATATACTTGTATTCAATGTGAATACACTGTTATACCATGAGTTTTTACTTCTATATGTAAACTGCATGGAATATACTTGTATTCAATGTGAATACACTGTTATACCATGAGTTTTTACTTCTATATGTAAACTGCATGGAATATACTTGTATTCAATGTGAATACACTGTTATACCATGAGTTTTTACTTCTATATGTAAACTGCATGGAATATACTTGTATTCAATGTGAATACACTGTTATACCATGAGTTTTTACTTCTATATGTAAACTGCATGGAATATACTTGTATTCAATGTGAATACACTGTTATACCATGAGTTTTTACTTCTATATGTAAACAGCATGAAATATACTTGTATTCAATGTGAATACACTGTTATACCATGAGTTTTTACTTCTATATGTAAACTGCATGGAATTTACTTGTATTCAATGTGAATACACTGTTATACCATGAGTTTTTACTTCTATATGTTAACAGCATCAAATATACTTGTATTCAATGTGAATACACTGTTATACCATGAGTTTTTACTTCTATATGTAAACTGCATGGAATATACTTGTATTCAATGTGAATACACTGTTATACCATGAGTTTTTACTTCTATATTGTTACGGTTTAACAAGAAACCGAACTAATGAATTGAGACGTACGCTGCTTAAGGAACTATTCAACAATGTATTTACCGCGAGGGGCAGCCAGACAGACCACCGTCAGAGCTCCCTCTTGAATCACAGTCAAAGAACAACTGCCACACACCCTCGCCGTTTGCCTTCGGCCGAGAGTGTGTGCAAAAAGGGTGAGGGAAAAAAAGGGGGTCGCCCCATCTGGCGATACAATATTCAAGCATAAACGGCCTAGGCCTTCTAGCGGTTAGGCCGAGATGGCGGGCTCGCAACATTCGGCCCTTCTTGACCTGCGTTTCGCTTTCTGCCTGCGACTTTCCATACCAACACAAAACATAAGTACAAGAAAGTAAACACTGAACACAGCTAATGAAAGGCGCATTTCTCTCTAATATTCTAGCGCCAAGCGAGACGCAAAAAAAATATATATATATTTCAAACAACTGAAACAAAGGAACAGAAAGGAGACAAGAGAGGAAAACACTTCATGAGCAACGCCAACGTGTGAATGGAATTGGCGCGCCGACTGACAAGTAGGGGATTATAGACACAAGAAGGAAAGTACGAGGAAAGGGAAGAGTAACTAATGAACTGCTCTTAACTACCCCAGATAGAGCTACTACGACTTGGGCGGAAGCTCACCTTAACTTTAATTCCATCAATAGAATTTGATTCACGTGGAAATGAATTAAATAGCAACACGACAATTATAATAACATTAAGCTACATGGCGCAAGGTAATAATTGTAACGGATTGGAGAAAAAAGACACAAATTGGGAGGGAAAAAACAAAAAAAAAAAAAAAAAAAAAACAAAAAAAAAAAAAAAAACAGAGACAAAAACAAAACAAAAAAAATAGGGAAGACAAGTAATTCGACAACGCCGGCCAAGGCTTCTAAGGTTTTTCCATGACGTAATCAAGCTGCCATCTTGGCTTCTGTCGGATTCTTCCATGCCTAGTTGTACTGGACTCCAGTTGTTGCGGCGGAGTTATTGACGCTATCGGAAGAGGCAGGGTAAGCACAGGTGACGGGACCACCTGAGTTTTTCGCGCATGGCCGCTTATGATGGTGCTAGACCCAGTTTCGCTGTCATCAACGTTTTCGGCCTCATTCTCGCTAACTTCATCGTCAATTTCTTCCTCTACTCTAAGTCGAAATAACTTGAGTTGACATACGTGAGCGTTGAATCGCCTCCACCTCTTCCGTATCCTTTTGGCCGGTAAGTCTTCTACGAGGTAGGTTGTTGGGCACACTTGACGCACAATCTGGAATGGACCAACAAATTTAGGGAGAAATTTTTTTGATAAGCCAATCTTCTTTATGTTTCGGCGCACTAGCACTGTATCACCCGGTTTAAAGGGAGCTACCGATCGTCGACGTTTGTCAGTATAACACTTGTATTTTTTTTGTTTGCAAGTTATCTTTAGGCGTACTGCCCGGCGCATTGCACTAACACGACGCAGAAACTCTTCACGCGTCTCTGGGCACTCATTAGGCCAATCAAATGCGTTGTTACCTGCGTGATTAGGTGTACGACCATATACGAGCTGGAATGGCGAATATTCTGTGGTCGACTGCTTTGCAGTGTTAATGGCTGCAATCGCGTCCGGAAGTAAGTTGTCCCAGTTGTTATGGGTTGGGTTTAGGTAAGCAGCAAGCGCGGACGTCAGTGACCTATTCATCCGTTCGATAAGTCCATTTGTTTGTGGGTGTTCCGCTGAAGCGAGGACATGCTTTACACCCCAAAGCCTTACCTCCTCGTCCATCTCGGCACTGGTGAACGCACTGCCTTGATCACTTATAATCCGAATCGGCACGCCGTGTCGGTTGATTACTTGGTTTTTGATGAACCGGGCTAGATGAATTGTTGCCGTAGTTGGTACAGCCTCTGCTTCGACCCACTTCGTTAAGTAGTCGATGGCGACGACTACGTGCACATTGCCTCCGTCAGTTTCCTTCAGCGGCCCCAAGTGGTCGACGCCGATTGTATGGAATGGGTGTGATGGTGGGGGGATAGGCTGCAAAAGGCCGGCGTGGGGACGAGATACGTGCTTAAAACACTGACAATGAACACAGGACAACACAAAATTACGAACATGTTTTGCCATTCGTGGCCAACAAAAACGATCAGACAATCGGGAAAGGGTCTTTTCAATACCAAAATGACCACTTGTCGGGTCGTCGTGGTTACGGCTCAAAATTTCTCTACGCCTAGTGGAGGGAACTACTAACAAAAACTTCCGCCCTCTGTCAATGGAATTTCTTTTAAATAAGACCCCCTTAAATAAAACAAATTCAGAGTCTGGGTTAGTAGATAGGTTAGTAAATAGTGGTCGGATCTGACTATCAATTTGTTGCAGATACGCCACTTCAGCCATTGAGTAATTGTTTGATTTTAGAACGCAGCTTAGATGTTCTGTCATGGAGGTCCCAGTTACCGTTAGAGGTACGGCAGGGTTCCGTGAGAGAGCATCCGCTACGGGGTTTTCGGCACCCTTTATGTGCCCAACGTGAAAATCGTATTCTTGCAATTCAAGAACCCACCTAGAAAATTTACCTACTAACTCTTTTTTTGAAAATAACCACTTCACAGCTGAATTATCAGTCTTTACTTGAAATGGACGTCCATAGACGTAACATCGAAATTTTTTTAAAGCCCACACAAGGGCAAGACATTCTAACTCGTTAGAATGTCTTGCCTAGCATGTCGCCGTTCTCGGCGGGTTGCATCAAAACGGCTCCCAGGCCGAGATAACTCGCGTCCGTCTGGATTTCTACCTCCAGCTTGTCATCAAAGTGGGCTAAGACGGGCGTGTGGCATAGCCGCTTGACAAGGGTTCCTTTTGCCTTCTCCTGAGTTTCTCCCCAATCCCATCTCGCATTCTTTTTCAGCAGGGCGTGTAGTGGATGTGCAATGGCCGCAAAATCCGCTATAAACTTTCTGTAAAAAGAAGCTAGGCCTAAAAAGGCTCTCAAAGATTTTACATTATTGACTGGGAAATCAGTCAACGCCGAGACTTTTTCTGGATCGGGGCAAATTCCCTCCCCACTGATAACATGCCCCAAATGTTTCACCCGAGACGTCCCAAACACACATTTTCTTAGATTGAGGGTTAAATTGGCTTTTTCTAGCGCCACGAGCACTTGCTGCAATCTCTCCCGGTGTTCCCCAAATGTCTTCCCGAACACCAAAATATCGTCCAAATAGACGAGGCACATTTTCCACTTTAGCCGCCCTAGTACACGATCCATAAGCCACTGGAAAGTAGCTGGTGCATTTGCAAGACCGAACGGTAGTCTTTTAAATTCAAACAGGCCGTCGGGGGTCACAAACGCTGTCTTGTAGCGATCACTATATGCAACCGAAACTTGCCAATAGCCGCTGGCTAAGTCGAGGGACGAAAAAATCTTGGCTCCAGCCAAACAATCGAAAACGTCATCCATCCTAGGTAAGGGGTACACGTCCCTTTTCGTGACGGCGTTCAATCGCCGATAGTCCACGCAAAACCGATGATCTCCTGATTTTTTTCTGACGAGAACCACGGGTGAAGACCAAGGACTTTGGGAAGGTTGAATAATGCCATCTCGAAGCATTTCGCCCACTTTTTCGTTGATGAGATTGCGTTCGAATTTAGATACCCTATAAGGCTGGCAGAAAACAAGGTTAGCTTCACCTGTCTGGATAGTGTGTTCAACGTCACCTGTACATCCAATTTTGTCTACTCCAGATGGGGAACATTGGCAATGTTTAGCGAGCAAATTAAGGATTTCCCTTTCCTCTGCCAAAGAAAGGCCGTCACCCATCTTGATCTCCGATCGGATCTTGGGTATTTCCTTCGCTTGTAACGCAACGCATGTTACGGCCGATGGCTCCGGTTCTGGCACGCCATTTTTCACTACGGACACCTGGAATTCAAAATCTAGACTGACTTGCGCGACCAGCTCACTCCGACGTAGTCTTAACGTCTTCTGACTGAGATTCACGACAGGAATTTTTAGTTTACCGTCTGTTATCGTGATCAAACAAGATGGGATTATCCACGATTTTTCGGGGTGCCTAGAACAAGTGTTTTTAACGATGACCGTCCCTGAATAGTTAATTGGAATTTTCCCATACACAAAAAGCATGGAATCTTGCGGGATACATACCAATTTCGACGGTTTGAACGAAACCGTACCGCTCTTCCATGAGCGGTTGGGCAGATTTTTTGAAATATGCTCGACGATGTCGTCGCCTATAATTGGTTCGTTTTCTCCTCCAGTTTTGTCTGTCAACTCTAATTCGTCCTCCCCCCCCCCGCATTTAAAGATTTTACGTCTAACTCTGTTTCTCTTTTAGTTGCTCCACTCTCGTCTTTAAATGCGATTGGTACGATTTTACCCTCCTGAACTATGCAACTCGTTCTACTCTGCACTATCCAATCAGCACCTAGAATGACAGCAAAAGGGGCTGATTTTACGACTGCTACTTTCTCAATTTCTACTTTTGTCCCGGACCAATGAATTTCTAACGGGATTTCATCAATAATATGGACGACCCGATTGTCTATTCCACGTAAAATGACCAAAGATTTACTATTATTTAGTTTGAAAGAATTAAGAATCGTTTTACTTTTTACTGTTGTTACGCTCGCCCCGGTGTCGACTAAGGCCACTACCTCCCCCACAGATTTTATCCAGATTTTAATAAGTGGTAATTGTATTTCTGAAAGATGCGAAGAAAAATAACCTTTTTCTACGGCGGTGGAGGAAGTGCCCGTGGGCCTAATCCGTTTCCCTGAGCCTGTGGACAAAAGCGTCGCAAGTGCCCCACTCCGTTACAATTGAAGCAGCGCTGGGGACCCTGTCTATGCTGAAAGCCAGCTGGGGCTCCCGTTGGATGTTGCGATCCTCTGTTGTTCTGAAGTGTGAGTCTTTCCAACTTAGCTGTAAGTTGCGATATTGTACCTGAGAATGCCATCAAAGCCGCACTAATATCCGGCTGCTGGGGTGGTGGTACGGCATTGTCTTGATACCTGAGACCAAGGGGTTGATGAGGCTGGAGCTGCTGCTGAGGATAATGTAGATTTTGTTGCTGAGATGATGGAATTCCTGAAAATCCTGGGGGCGCTATACCCCTTCGTGACGACACACCTAGATCTTCTACCTCTCGAATTCTATCCATAAAAGCAGCCACGGAATCTGGAGCGTTGTTTAACATGGCTGCCACATGTTCCCAACGGTTAAGGCCATTGATTAAAAAGGATACTTTCTGTTGTTCAGTCAAGATGTGTGGTGCCATACGAAAAATACTTGCTTTGGCCAGCGTATATGCGATGCCTGATTCTCTAACCTGCTGAACCCGTCCTTCCACCAGTCGATACCATTCAGCCGGCGGGACGCGGAGCGTAAAATTAAATGCTAAAGCAGCCGACCAATCGTCCCATTCGAGCATTTCGTGGCCCGTCTGTACGTGCCACTGGAGTGCCGTGCTGGCTATCCTACGTATTGCTACCTGCCGACGTCTGGCGTCGTCCCAGTGCTCGGCCTCCGCAACTTGGTTGACTCGTTCAATCCAATCTGCTCCGTTTTCGTTTGGCTTACCCTCAAACATAGGGACTGTGGCTACTGCGGATGAAGAAAGTCTGTTGTTCCCATCTATCTGGACTTGTAGTTGTTGCTCCACCTGATTAGCAGCCAATTGCCTTAGAGCTGTATTTTCTACTAACTGATCACGTAAGACTGCCATTAACTGATTGTGCTGTTGTTGTTGCTGAGCACGCTCTTGGGTAATACTGGCCGTAAAGTCAGCAAGAGCGGCGGTCAAAGCGGGATCCATGGCTTCACTCTGATCCTGCGTTTCTGGTTCAGAATTTGGTTTTTCTTCAATCGGAGACAAATCAAAAGAAACTCTACCACTCGGTGAAGTAGCAATCGGTGCTACTAATCTTACCGTAAGTGTCGGCGTCCCCAGTGAATGCGTATTCTCGGATTGCCCCGAATTACGTGTTCTTATGTGGTAGCTAGGACGATCCAAACCCCCTTTCAGTTCTTTTTTTGGAGGCATGCAGCAAAGCCTGACAGACCACCCTTCATGGAGTAGCCGAATAACTTCACACCAAAAAAACAAGACCAAGCAATCTCCTACGCTTTCTTGACCGTTTTACCTGCTTGCCAGGTTTTAGCTCTGCGTCACAAGAGAGGAAGCAGGAGAAAGGAGGAGGTAGAAAAAAAATAAATAATTAATGTTAATATAAAAATAAAAAAAATAACAAAATAAAAAAAAAAAAAAAAAAAAAAATGTGGTCTGGCTACTTTTCCAGCAGACCCGCACCACGTGTTTTTCCAATGGCGACCGATCCAGTAGCCGCCAAAAACCGTCAAATCTCCCGTTATGGTACAATAGCACAATTTACAGGACACAGTTTATACACATACGATTAATTTTGATAAATTTATAACAGAAAAAAAAACGAATAAATAAATAAATAAATTGGGTTAGCGTTCAAGAGTAGTTTAACACTTTTCAGAGTGTTAAACTGTTCTATGACTCTTATCCCTCTTCTGACACCAAATGTTACGGTTTAACAAGAAACCGAACTAATGAATTGAGACGTACGCTGATTAAGGAACTATTCAACGATGTATTTACCGCGAGGGGCAGCCAGACAGACCACCGTCAGAGCTCCCTCTTGAATCACAGCCAAAGAACAACTGCCACACACCCTCGCCGTTTGCCTTCGGCCGAGAGTGTGTGCAAAAAAAGGGTGAGGGAAAAAAAGGGGGTCGCCCCATCTGGCGATACAATAATCAAGCATAAACGGCCTAGGCCTTCTAGCAGTTAGGCCGAGATGGCGGGCCCGCAACAATATGTAAACTGCATGGAATATACTTGTATTCAATTTGAATACACTGTTATACCATGAGTTTTTACTTCTATATGTAAACAGCATCAAATATACTTATATTCAATGTGAATACACTGTTATACCATGAGTTTTTACTTCTATATGTAAACTGCATGGAATATAATTGTATTCAATGTGAATACACTGTTATACCTTGAGTTTTTACTTCTATATGTAAACTGCATGGAATATACTTGTATTCAATGTGAATACACTGTTATACCATGAGTTTTTACTTCTATGTGTAAACTGCATGGAATATACTTGTATTCAATGTGAATACACTGTTATACCATGAGTTTTTACTTCTATATGTAAACAGCATCAAATATACTTGTATTCAATGTGAATACACAGTTATACCATGAGTTTTTACTTCTATATGTAAACTGCATGGAATATACTTGTATTCAATGTGAATACACTGTTATACCATGAGTTTTTACTTCTATATGTAAACTGCATGGAATATACTTGTATTCAATGTGAATACACTGTTATACCATGAGTTTTTTCTTCTATATGTAAACTGCATGGAATATACTTGTATTCAATGTGAATACACTGTTATACCATGAGTTTTTACTTCTATATGTAAACTGCATGGAATATACTTGTATTCAATGTGAATACACTGTTATACCATGAGTTTTTACTTCTATATGTAAACAAATATAATAACTTGTATTCAATGTGAATACACTGTTATACCATGAGTTTTTACTTCTATATGTAAACTGCATGGAATATACTTGTATTCAATGTGAATACACTGTTATACCATGAGTTTTTACTTCTATATGTAAACAGCATCAAATATACTTGTATTCAATGTGAATACACTGTTATACCATGAGTTTTTACTTCTATATGTAAACAGCATCAAATATACTTGTATTCAATGTGAATACACTGTTATACCATGAGTTTTTACTTCTATATGTAAACTGCATCAAATATACTTGTATTCAATGTGAATACACTGTTATACCATGAGTTTTTACTTCTATATGTAAACTGCATGGAATATACTTGTATTCAATGTGAATACACTGTTATACCATGAGTTTTTACTTCTATATGTAAACTGCATGGAATATACTTGTATTCAATGTGAATACACTGTTATACCATGAGTTTTTACTTCTATATGTAAACTGCATCGAATATACTTGTATTCAATGTGAATACACTGTTATACCATGAGTTTTTACTTCTATATGTAAACTGCATGGAATATACTTGTATTCAATGTGAATACACTGTTATACCATGAGTTTTTACTTCTATATGTAAACTGCATGGAATATACTTGTATTCAATGTGAATACACTGTTATACCATGAGTTTTTACTTCTATATGTAAACAGCATCAAATATACTTGTATTCAATGTGAATACACTGTTATACCATGAGTTTTTACTTCTATATGTAAACTGCATGGAATATACTTGTATTCAATGTGAATACACTGTTATACCATGAGTTTTTTACTTCTATATGTAAACTGCATGGAATATACTTGTATTCAATGTGAATACACTGTTATACCATGAGTTTTTACTTCTATGTAATGTAAACTGCATCAAATATACTTGTATTCAATGTGAATACACTGTTATACCATGAGTTTTTACTTCTATATGTAAACAGCATCAAATATACTTGTATTCAATGTGAATACACTGTTATACCATGAGTTTTTACTTCTATATGTAAACTGCATGGAATATACTTGTATTCAATGTGAATACACTGTTATACCATGAGTTTTTACTTCTATATGTAAACTGCATGGAATATACTTGTATTCAATGTGAATACACTGTTATACCATGAGTTTTTACTTCTATATGTAAACTGCATGGAATATACTTGTATTCAATGTGAATACACTGTTATACCATGAGTTTTTACTTCTATATGTAAACTGCATGGAATATACTTGTATTCAATGTGAATACACTGTTATACCATGAGTTTTTACTTCTATATGTAAACTGCATGGAATATACTTGTATTCAATGTGAATACACTGTTATACCATGAGTTTTTACTTCTATATGTAAACTGCATGGAATATACTTGTATTCAATGTGAATACACTGTTATACCATGAGTTTTTACTTCTATAGTTTTACTTCAATGTAAACTGCATAAGAATATACTTGTATTCAATGTGAATACACTGTTATACCATGAGTTTTTACTTCTATATGTAAACTGCATGGAATATACTTGTATTCAATGTGAATACACATGTTATACTCATGAGTTTTTACTTCTATATGTAAACTGCATCAAATATACTTGTATTCAATGTGAATACACTGTTATACCATGAGTTTTTACTTCTATATGTAAACTGCATCAAATATACTTGTATTCAATGTGAATACACTGTTATACCATGAGTTTTTACTTCTATATGTAAACTGCATGGAATATACTTGTATTCAATGTGAATACACTGTTATACCATGAGTTTTTACTTCTATATGTAAACTGCATAAAGGAATATACTTGTATTCAATGTGAATACACTGTTATACCATGAGTTTTTACTTCTATATGTAAACTGCATGGAATATACTTGTATTCAATGTGAATACACTGTTATACCATGAGTTTTTACTTCTATATGTAAACTGCATGCAGAATATACTTGTATTCAATGTGAATACACTGTTATACCATGAGTTTTTACTTCTATATGTAAACTGCATGGAATATACTTGTATTCAATGTGAATACACTGTTATACCATGAGTTTTTACTTCTATATGTAAACTGCATCAAATATACTTGTATTCAATGTGAATACACTGTTATACCATGAGTTTTTACTTCTATATGTAAACAGCATCAGAATATACTTGTATTCAATGTGAATACACTGTTATACCATGAGTTTTTACTTCTATATGTAAACTGCATGGAATATACTTGTATTCAATGTGAATACACTGTTATACCATGAGTTTTTACTTCTATATGTATGACAGCATGAAATACTACTTGTATTCAATGTGAATACACTGTTATACCATGAGTTTTTACTTCTATATGTAAACTGCATGGAATATACTTGTATTCAATGTGAATACACTGTTATACCATGAGTTTTTACTTCTATATGTAAACTGCATGGAATATACTTGTATTCAATGTGAATACACTGTTATACCATGAGTTTTTACTTCTATATGTAAACTGCATGGAATATACTTGTATTCAATGTGAATACACTGTTATACCATGAGTTTTTACTTCTATATGTAAACTGCATGGAATATACTTGTATTCAATGTGAATACACTGTTATACCATGAGTTTTTACTTCTATATGTAAACTGCATCGAATATATACTTGTATTCAATGTGAATACACTGTTATACCATGAGTTTTTACTTCTATATGTAAACAGCATCAAATATACTTGTATTCAATGTGAATACACTGTTATACCATGAGTTTTTACTTCTATATGTAAACTGCATGGAATATACTTGTATTCAATGTGAATACACTGTTATACCATGAGTTTTTACTTCTATATGTAAACTGCATCGAAATATATACTTGTATTCAATGTGAATACACTGTTATACCATGAGTTTTTACTTCTATATGTAAACAGCATCAAATATACTTGTATTCAATGTGAATACACTGTTATACCATGAGTTTTTACTTCTATATGTAAACAGCATCAGAATATACTTGTATTCAATGTGAATACACTGTTATACCATGAGTTTTTACTTCTATATGTAAACTGCATGGAATATACTTGTATTCAATGTGAATACACTGTTATACCATGAGTTTTTTACTCTATATGTAAACAGCATCAAATATACTTGTATTCAATGTGAATACACTGTTATACCATGAGTTTTTACTTCTATATGTAAACTGCATGGAATATACTTGTATTCAATGTGAATACACTGTTATACCATGAGTTTTTACTTCTATATGTAAACTGCATCAAATATACTTGTATTCAATGTGAATACACTGTTATACCATGAGTTTTTACTTCTATATGTAAACTGCATGGAATATACTTGTATTCAATGTGAATACACTGTTATACCATGAGTTTTTACTTCTATATGTAAACTGCATGGAAATATACTTGTATTCAATGTGAATACACTGTTATACCATGAGTTTTTACTTCTATATGTAAACAGCATCAAATATACTTGTATTCAATGTGAATACACTGTTATACCATGAGTTTTTACTTCTATATGTAAACTGCATCAAATATACTTGTATTCAATGTGAATACACTGTTATACCATGAGTTTTTACTTCTATATGTAAACTGCATGGAATATACTTGTATTCAATGTGAATACACTGTTATACCATGAGTTTTTACTTCTATATGTAAACTGCATGGAATATACTTGTATTCAATGTGAATACACTGTTATACCATGAGTTTTATTACTTCTATATGTAAACAGCATCAAATATACTTGTATTCAATGTGAATACACTGTTATACCATGAGTTTTTACTTCTTATATGTAAACTGCATGGAATATACTTGTATTCAATGTGAATACACTGTTATACCATGAGTTTTTACTTCTATATGTAAACAGCATCAAAATATACTTGTATTCAATGTGAATACACTGTTATACCATGAGTTTTTACTTCTATATGTAAACAGCATCAAATATACTTGTATTCAATGTGAATACACTGTTATACCATGAGTTTTTACTTCTATATGTAAACTGCATGGAATATACTTGTATTCAATGTGAATACACTGTTATACCATGAGTTTTTACTTCTATATGTAAACTGCATCAAATATACTTGTATTCAATGTGAATACACTGTTATACCATGAGTTTTTACTTCTATATGTAAACTGCATGGAATATACTTGTATTCAATGTGAATACACTGTTATACCATGAGTTTTTACTTCTATATGTAAACTGCATGGAATATACTTGTATTCAATGTGAATACACTGTTATACCATGAGTTTTTACTTCTATATGTAAACTGCATGGAATATACTTGTATTCAATGTGAATACACTGTTATACCATGAGTTTTTACTTCTATATGTAAACAGCATCAAATATACTTGTATTCAATGTGAATACACTGTTATACCATGAGTTTTTACTTCTATATGTAAACAGCATCAAATATACTTGTATTCAATGTGAATACACTGTTATACCATGAGTTTTTACTTCTATATGTAAACTGCATGGAATATACTTGTATTCAATGTGAATACACTGTTATACCATGAGTTTTTACTTCTATATGTAAACTGCATCAAATATACTTGTATTCAATGTGAATACACTGTTATACCATGAGTTTTTACTTCTATATGTAAACAGCATCAAATATACTTGTATTCAATGTGAATACACTGTTATACCATGAGTTTTTACTTCTATATGTAAACTGCATGGAATATACTTGTATTCAATGTGAATACACTGTTATACCATGAGTTTTTACTTCTATATGTAAACTGCATGGAATATACTTGTATTCAATGTGAATACACTGTTATACCATGAGTTTTTACTTCTATATGTAAACTGCATGGAATATACTTGTATTCAATGTGAATACACTGTTATACCATGAGTTTTTACTTCTATATGTAAACTGCATGGAATATACTTGTATTCAATGTGAATACACTGTTATACCATGAGTTTTTACTTCTATATGTAAACTGCATCAAATATACTTGTATTCAATGTGAATACACTGTTATACCATGAGTTTTTACTTCTATATGTAAACTGCATCAAATATACTTGTATTCAATGTGAATACACTGTTATACCATGAGTTTTTACTTCTATATGTAAACTGCATCAAATATACTTGTATTCAATGTGAATACACTGTTATACCATGAGTTTTTACTTCTATATGTAAACTGCATGGAATATACTTGTATTCAATGTGAATACACTGTTATACCATGAGTTTTTACTTCTATATGTAAACTGAATAGGATGCATATTCAATGTGAATACACTGTTATACCATGAGTTTTTACTTCTATATGTAAACTGCATGGAATATACTTGTATTCAATGTGAATACACTGTTATACCATGAGTTTTTACTTCTATATGTAAACTGCATGGAATATACTTGTATTCAATGTGAATACACTGTTATACCATGAGTTTTTACTTCTATATGTAAACTGCATGGAATATACTTGTATTCAATGTGAATACACTGTTATACCATGAGTTTTTACTTCTATATGTAAACTGCATCAAATATACTTGTATTCAATGTGAATACACTGTTATACCATGAGTTTTTACTTCTATATGTAAACAGCATCAAATATACTTGTATTCAATGTGAATACACTGTTATACCATGAGTTTTTACTTCTATATGTAAACTGCATGGAATATACTTGTATTCAATGTAGAATACACTGTTATACCATGAGTTTTTACTTCTATATGTAAACTGCATGGAATATACTTGTATTCAATGTGAATACACTGTTATACCATGAGTTTTTACTTCTATATGTAAACTGCATGGAATATACTTGTATTCAATGTGAATACACTGTTATACCATGAGTTTTTACTTCTATATGTAAACTGCATCAAATATACTTGTATTCAATGTGAATACACTGTTATACCATGAGTTTTTACTTCTATATGTAAACTGCATGGAATATACTTGTATTCAATGTGAATACACTGTTATACCATGAGTTTTTACTTCTATATGTAAACTGCATGGAATATACTTGTATTCAATGTGAATACACTGTTATACCATGAGTTTTTACTTCTATATGTAAACTGCATCGAATATACTTGTATTCAATGTGAATACACTGTTATACCATGAGTTTTTACTTCTATATGTAAACTGCATGGAATATACTTGTATTCAATGTGAATACACTGTTATACCATGAGTTTTTACTTCTATATGTAAACTGCATGGAATATACTTGTATTCAATGTGAATACACTGTTATACCATGAGTTTTTACTTCTATATGTAAACTGCATGGAAAATATACTTGTATTCAATGTGAATACACTGTTATACCATGAGTTTTTACTTCTATATGTAAACAGCATCAAATATACTTGTATTCAATGTGAATACACTGTTATACCATGAGTTTTTACTTCTATATGTAAACAGCATCAAATATACTTGTATTCAATGTGAATACACTGTTATAACCATGAGTTTTTACTTCTATATGTAAACTGCCATCGAAATATACTTGTATTCAATGTGAATACACTGTTATACCATGAGTTTTTACTTCTATATGTAAACTGCATGGAATATACTTGTATTCAATGTGAATACACTGTTATACCATGAGTTTTTACTTCTATATGTAAACTGCATGGAATATACTTGTATTCAATGTGAATACACTGTTATACCATGAGTTTTTACTTCTATATGTAAACTGCATGGAATATACTTGTATTCAATGTGAATACACTGTTATACCATGAGTTTTTACTTCTATATGTAAACTGCATGGAATATACTTGTATTCAATGTGAATACACTGTTATACCATGAGTTTTTACTTCTATATGTAAACTGCATCGAATATACTTGTATTCAATGTGAATACACTGTTATACCATGAGTTTTTACTTCTATATGTAAACTGCATTGAAATATACTTGTATTCAATGTGAATACACTGTTATACCATGAGTTTTTACTTCTATATGTAAACAGCATCAAATATACTTGTATTCAATGTGAATACACTGTTATACCATGAGTTTTTACTTCTATATGTAAACAGCATCAAATATACTTGTATTCAATGTGAATACACTGTTATACCATGAGTTTTTACTTCTATATGTAAACTGCATGGAATATACTTGTATTCAATGTGAATACACTGTTATACCATGAGTTTTTACTTCTATATGTAAACACTAAACAGCATCAAATATACTTGTATTCAATGTGAATACACTGTTATACCATGAGTTTTTACTTCTATATGTAAACTGCATCAAATATACTTGTATTCAATGTGAATACACTGTTATACCATGAGTTTTTACTTCTATATGTAAACTGCATCAAATATACTTGTATTCAATGTGAATACACTGTTATACCATGAGTTTTTACTTCTATATGTAAACTGCATGGAATATACTTGTATTCAATGTGAATACACTGTTATACCATGAGTTTTTACTTCTATATGTAAACAGCATCAAATATACTTGTATTCAATGTGAATACACTGTTATACCATGAGTTTTTTACTTCTATATATAAACTGGCATGGAATATACTTGTATTCAATGTGAATACACTGTTATACCATGAGTTTTTACTTCTATATGTAAACTGCATGGAATATACTTGTATTCAATGTGAATACACTGTTATACCTATGAGTTTTTACTTCTATATGTAAACTGCATGGAATATACTTGTATTCAATGTGAATACACTGTTATACCATGAGTTTTTACTTCTATATGTAAACTGCATGGAATATACTTGTATTCAATGTGAATACACTGTTATACCATGAGTTTTTACTTCTATATGTAAACAGCATCAAATATACTTGTATTCAATGTGAATACACTGTTATACCATGAGTTTTTACTTCTATATGTAAACTGCATCAAATATACTTGTATTCAATGTGAATACACTGTTATACCATGAGTTTTTACTTCTATATGTAAACTGCATGGAATATACTTGTATTCAATGTGAATACACTGTTATACCATGAGTTTTTACTTCTATATGTAAACTGCATGGAATATACTTGTATTCAATGTGAATACACTGTTATACCATGAGTTTTTACTTCTATATGTAAACAGCATCAAATATACTTGTATTCAATGTGAATACACTGTTATACCATGAGTTTTTACTTCTATATGTAAACTGCATGGAATATACTTGTATTCAATGTGAATACACTGTTATACCATGAGTTTTTACTTCTATATGTAAACAGCATCAAATATACTTGTATTCAATGTGAATACACTGTTTATACCATGAGTTTTTACTTCTATATGTAAACAGCATCAAATATACTTGTATTCAATGTGAATACACTGTTATACCATGAGTTTTTACTTCTATATGTAAACTGCATGGAATATACTTGTATTCAATGTGAATACACTGTTATACCATGAGTTTTTACTTCTATATGTAAACTGCATGGAATATACTTGTATTCAATGTGAATACACTGTTATACCATGAGTTTTTACTTCTATATGTAAACTGCATGGAATATACTTGTATTCAATGTGAATACACTGTTATACCATGAGTTTTTACTTCTATATGTAAACTGCATGGAATATACTTGTATTCAATGTGAATACACTGTTATACCATGAGTTTTTACTTCTATATGTAAACTGCATGGAATATACTTGTATTCAATGTGAATACACTGTTATACCATGAGTTTTTACTTCTATATGTAAACAGCATCAAATATACTTGTATTCAATGTGAATACACTGTTATACCATGAGTTTTTACTTCTATATGTAAACTGCATCAAATATACTTGTATTCAATGTGAATACACTGTTATACCATGAGTTTTTACTTCTATATGTAAACTGCATGGAATATACTTGTATTCAATGTGAATACACTGTTATACCATGAGTTTTTACTTCTATATGTAAACTGCATCAAATATACTTGTATTCAATGTGAATACACTGTTATACCATGAGTTTTTACTTCTATATGTAAACTGCATCAAATATACTTGTATTCAATGTGAATACACTGTTATACCATGAGTTTTTACTTCTATATGTAAACTGCATGGAATATACTTGTATTCAATGTGAATACACTGTTATACCATGAGTTTTTACTTCTATATGTAAACTGCATGGAATATACTTGTATTCAATGTGAATACACTGTTATACCATGAGTTTTTACTTCTATATGTAAACAGCATCAAATATACTTGTATTCAATGTGAATACACTGTTATACCATGAGTTTTTACTTCTATATGTAAACTGCATCGAATATACTTGTATTCAATGTGAATACACTGTTATACCATGAGTTTTTACTTCTATATGTAAACTGCATGGAATATACTTGTATTCAATGTGAATACACTGTTATACCATGAGTTTTTACTTCTATATGTAAACAGCATCAAATATACTTGTATTCAATGTGAATACACTGTTATACCATGAGTTTTTACTTCTATATGTAAACTGCATCAAATATACTTGTATTCAATGTGAATACACTGTTATACCATGAGTTTTTACTTCTATATGTAAACTGCATGGAATATACTTGTATTCAATGTGAATACACTGTTATACCATGAGTTTTTACTTCTATATGTAAACTGCATGGAATATACTTGTATTCAATGTGAATACACTGTTATACCATGAGTTTTTACTTCTATATGTAAACTGCATGGAATATACTTGTATTCAATGTGAATACACTGTTATACCATGAGTTTTTACTTCTATATGTAAACTGCATGGAATATACTTGTATTCAATGTGAATACACTGTTATACCATGAGTTTTTACTTCTATATGTAAACAGCATCAAATATACTTGTATTCAATGTGAATACACTGTTATACCATGAGTTTTTACACTTCTATATGTAAACTGCATGGAATATACTTGTATTCAATGTGAATACACTGTTATACCATGAGTTTTTACTTCTATATGTAAACTGCATGGAATATACTTGTATTCAATGTGAATACACTGTTATACCATGAGTTTTTACTTCTATATGTAAACTGCATGGAATATACTTGTATTCAATGTGAATACACTGTTATACCATGAGTTTTTACTTCTATATGTAAACTGCATCGAATATACTTGTATTCAATGTGAATACACTGTTATACCATGAGTTTTTACTTCTATATGTAAACTGCATGGAATATACTTGTATTCAATGTGAATACACTGTTATACCATGAGTTTTTACTTCTATATGTAAACTGCATCAAATATACTTGTATTCAATGTGAATACACTGTTATACCATGAGTTTTTACTTCTATATGTAAACTGCATGGAATATACTTGTATTCAATGTGAATACACTGTTATACCATGAGTTTTTACTTCTATATGTAAACTGCATGGAAATATACTTGTATTCAATGTGAATACACTGTTATACCATGAGTTTTTACTTCTATATGTAAACTGCATGGAATATACTTGTATTCAATGTGAATACACTGTTATACCATGAGTTTTTACTTCTATATGTAAACAGCATCAAATATACTTGTATTCAATGTGAATACACTGTTATACCATGAGTTTTTACTTCTATATGTAAACTGCATCAAATATACTTGTATTCAATGTGAATACACTGTTATACCATGAGTTTTTACTTCTATATGTAAACTGCATGGAATATACTTGTATTCAATGTGAATACACTGTTATACCATGAGTTTTTACTTCTATATGTAAACTGCATGGAATATACTTGTATTCAATGTGAATACACTGTTATACCATGAGTTTTTACTTCTATATGTAAACAGCATCAAATATACTTGTATTCAATGTGAATACACTGTTATACCATGAGTTTTTACTTCTATATGTAAACTGCATGGAATATACTTGTATTCAATGTGAATACACTGTTATACCATGAGTTTTTACTTCTATATGTAAACTGCATGGAATATACTTGTATTCAATGTGAATACACTGTTATACCATGAGTTTTTACTTCTATATGTAAACAGCATCAGGAATATACTTGTATTCAATGTGAATACACTGTTATACCATGAGTTTTTACTTCTATATGTAAACTGCATCAAATATACTTGTATTCAATGTGAATACACTGTTATACCATGAGTTTTTACTTCTATATGTAAACTGCATGAGAATATACTTGTATTCAATGTGAATACACTGTTATACCATGAGTTTTTACTTCTATATGTAAACTGCATGGAATATACTTGTATTCAATGTGAATACACTGTTATACCATGAGTTTTTACTTCTATATGTAAACTGCATGGAATATACTTGTATTCAATGTGAATACACTGTTATACCATGAGTTTTTACTTCTATATGTAAACTGCATGGAATATACTTGTATTCAATGTGAATACACTGTTATACCATGAGTTTTTACTTCTATATGTAAACAGCATCAAATATACTTGTATTCAATGTGAATACACTGTTATACCATGAGTTTTTACTTCTATATGTAAACTGCATGGAAATATACTTGTATTCAATGTGAATACACTGTTATACCATGAGTTTTTACTTCTATATGTAAACTGCATGGAATATACTTGTATTCAATGTGAATACACTGTTATACCATGAGTTTTTACTTC
>NW_025533365.1:0-34657 GCF_020631705.1 Daphnia magna | reverse complement strand
TAATGATTCGGAATTTGAAACAGTGCTGACTGTGGCCGTTTGAATGACAGCTTTCAAAGATTTGCCTCTATCCACCCCACGTTTTCCGGATACTAATAAAAAAGTAACTTATTATGATACTACAACTTAATAATAATAATCATATATTACCTTCCGGGGACACTACTATTCGGTATAGATGGGAAATTTGAAATGTTTTGTTGTGTGGGCTTCTTGGCTAACGACTTTTTCACTGAGGGCAGCGTAGTCCTGGTCGATTCTTGCGATAGAGCTTTCTCACTAGCTTTTCAAAATTCCCCGATTTCGTAATCATCAGCATACTTTTTATTCGCTATTCTCAAACGCTTTACTTGCTCAGATTCTTCAAACGTTTCTCCTTTACTCAGTCGTTCAACTCGCCGATATGCAGATTTAATATCATCTAGTAGACAAATAAAATATTTTACGTTAATAATAAGCAGATGACGGTTAAGTAATTATAGAGCGGAAAAAAGATTATAGAACTAGCTGTTTTCAAGGCTACTATGCTAAAAGAAATATAAATGTAGTTCAAGTCATGATTCCCGAATGTAAATAAAAACAAACGCTCTCGTTCGCCATCTGTTGGTAGAATCCACAACTATTTGTGTTGATCTCAATTAAATGCAAATTCAATATATTTTTTTAATTTGACGAATCAGAGAATAATTTTACCACCCAGGTAGCACACAGACTCTGTTTCAGGTCTGTTACAGATCTGTTTTTGAGAGTCTGTAAATTGTTTGTAGTGTCCCACTTTTACAGACTGTCACACAGGTCTGTGACAGACCTGACTTACAAAATCTGTATAACAGGTTTGTTACAGACCTGACTTACAAAATCTGTATAACAGGTTTGTTACATAACGCGTACCACAGTCTTTGTACTACCAACTGTTTACAGATCCGTCGTTTCAATAATACAAGTATACAACTCACGCGATTTAAAATTTGTATTCAACACGCATTTCATTTTATACACCACTTACACATGATTGTCCAAGCAAAATTATGTAAAGCTTTATGAAATTTAGCAATAGTTTTCAATACGGAGCGCCCATCCGATATAAGTTGGTGATGCACGGCCAATTAATTTCGCATGATGGAGTCGGGACTGCGGTCCGCGGATCAATTCTGGGAGCACTATTGTTGAGCCGTTGGCAGCATCCTCTGGCTTGCCCGACTGTGCAGCTTCAGCCGGTGGGGCAGGAGGCTGTGGTTTGGGTTTGTTCAAAACTGGATTCATGCTGCTTTCAAAAGCCTGCAAGGAAATTTAAATGCATGTTAATTATCGTGACCTAAGAATTAATCGTGATGAGGTAGGGAGAGTGGGATAATTTACCTGGTGTTCGCTATGGAAGGCAGCGGCTTTAATAGGCAAGTCCTTAGTCTTAAGAGTTGCCTTCACACGGCTGATGTTGGCATCCAACCAAGAAACTTTTTCAGCAATTGGAAAGGACAATCTGATAGCTTTCAGTCAGTCTAATTGCAAATCTAAAGCAAAATCCAAATTAGAAATAAACCAAGAATAATGAAAACTATTGCAATAACCTACAGATCGCTTTCCATCAACACACATGATAGCTTGGATGATACACGAGTAGTGGCAACTTTGAGCATGGTTAACAAAAACCCTTTTTTAACCATGGTGTTGGCCTTTTATTTTTCTCGAAAGGACAAACTGATAGCTCTCAGTCAGTCTAAATGCAAATCTAAAGCAAAATCTAAAGCAAAATCTCAAACTGCAGTTTGAGAGAAATACACATATGAGGAAGTTATCCAATCCCATTCCGCTGGCTTCATGCTCTCACCACGTTGTTTCACTTGTTCACTAACTTTCATATCAGCAGGAAACTGGCATTTCAATATTTCTGGCTGACACCATTTAGGATTTAGAACACTGAAAACCTGTTTATTTGCCACTTCATCGTCGTAAACTTTTGCGACCCAATACCGCTTGTATGGCTTTTCTGGGAAACGTACTATTGCAGACATCTTGGTAGCAGAACGCAGACTTGATAAACGTGATTGCCTCTGATGATGCTAACGGCACGCAACGTTGCATGACCATTTTGTGAGAAGCTTAATTCGTCTATTCGAGAACTCATCTAGCGGAATAACAATAGTACTACAATAAAATTCCAGTTTTTTTAATTTATATGTATTATTGCCACAATAAATGGATGGCCTGTCATAATTAACCACGCTTGTGTCATATGATTTGCAATCATGAGTTCGTCTAGGTGGACAGAAAATAGGGAAGTAAATAAAGAAATCCAAAAGCTAAAACTTCAACAGCAAGAGCAAAATTTGGTTACTTATTTCAGTTCTTCATCAGAACGATCAGGTATAAATAAAATTAATGCATCTTAATATAATACCGATTCAGGCATTTGGTCAAAACTACTTTATTAAATATAGATTCCGGAACAAGTGCTGAAGAAAATCGAAGCGAAAGTTCAGACAATGATTTATATAGTGGAACATCCGACAGAAATTTAACAGATGAAAGTTTAAGAATGACGACAGGTATAATAATTTTTCCGTGCAAAGTGATACAAACAAACTTTCTAATCAATGATTAAACTTTAAAATGTCTTTAAAATATATAGAAAATTTACTACTTCACCAGGACATTTGTGCTAGGGGACAATTGATTGAATTTGAATCTTCAGGTATTATCTTAAAATTAAATAATACTTTATTATGGCTCAAATCAAATCATTTCTCTGTTTTTCATATATAGCCTCAGATAGAGATAACAGATCTGCGGTATCTGCGGCACATTTTGACAACTCCTTACATAATAATGACACATCATCTTTATACACAACAACCACAGATTCTGCTGCAATTTATTACAACACAAGTACCGATAGTAGCTACAGCGATGAAATTTTAAACAACTTTGATGATATTGTAAATGAAAATCCAATTGAGGAAGCTTTTAACGGACTAACCATTACGGAGCGTATCGCACAGATAAAAATCAAGACTAATTGTTCTCTAACAACTATCGCTGAAATTTCAAATCTCTTACGCGACTTGGGGCATAACATACCTAAGGATCCAAGAACCATTATGAAGACGAAAGTTTGCGACTTAACCAAGTTAAATAACGGTGTCCAATGCAACAGCAACTCATTCGTCCACCTTGGATTAATTGAAGGGATAAGGAAAAAATTGATGAACGCCGACAAAAAGCTGATGATGCTTATTCTTCAATTTAATATTGATGGTTTACCGCTCTGGAGGAGTAGCCGCACGCAATTCTGGCCAATTGTTTGTCGCATTATTAATTGTCAAGATAGTAGTGAATTTCTCGTCACTTTACACTGTGGAGTTGGAAAACCGCTAAGCGTCAGATCATATCTTCGGCCTTTTTTGGACGAATTAAAAGCGCTTTTAAACGACGGAATACTTCACTTTGGGCAAAAATTTGACATTCGAATTGGCGCTTTCTGTTGTGACGCACCAGCTCGCGCATTAATCAAGCAAATCATTGGACACACGGGATATTGCGCATGTGAACGATGCGAAACACATGGAATGAGATCTGATAATAGAACGACGTTTCCACAACTAACGGCAGCTTTAAGGTATTTATTATTGGTTAAAAAGCTACTGAATTATTTCTTGTAGTAAATTCAAAATGCTTTTCAGAACTGATGAGTCTTTTAGAGCTGGTTCTGATGAACATCATCATAATTCCATTAGCCCTCTTGAAGAAATCGATAATTTAGACATGGTGTTTGACATACCGTTGGATTATCTTCACCTGGTTTGTTTTGGAGCCATGAAACGCCTTCTGAAAATGATTTGGTTGGAACAACACCCCGATTGCCTGAGTAAGCAACAACAACGATTGATAAATGAATTAATCAGATTATGTGCCATGCAACTACCAAAGGAATTCAATCGAAAAGGTCGATCGCTTGAGGATATAAGTAACTGGAAAGCCACAGAATTTAGGACGTTTCTTCTCTACACTGGTATATATATTTTAAGAAACATCCTCCCTTGTCATCAGTACAAACACTTTATTTATTTCCTTGTTGCTATTCGAATACTTTGCAATCCGAAATCTACGGTAGACCATATAAAATATGCCGATCAAGTC
Organism: Daphnia magna; assembly: GCF_020631705.1. Taxonomy (NCBI): domain Eukaryota; kingdom Metazoa; phylum Arthropoda; class Branchiopoda; order Diplostraca; family Daphniidae; genus Daphnia; species Daphnia magna. The sequence goes on along the minus strand of NW_025533365.1, from coordinate 30,520 downwards.
CTGAGACATTTTGTGACGAACTTTTCAGCTTTATATGGTGATTTTCATATTGTTTACAATATCCACTCTTTGATCCATTTGGCAGGAGACGTTCTTATTCATGGCGCGTTAGATACATTTAGTTGTTTTGGATTTGAAAACTATTTAGGAAAACTCAAAAGGCTTCTTAGAAATTCAAGACTTCCTCTCAAGCAAATTGTGCGAAGGTTATCAGAAATCGATGCTATGCAAAGTGCGATGAAGAGAACTGGATTAAATGAGCGTTGCGGAAAATCGAAATCATATGATACATTCGCTACTATCATTCCACAGTCTAAAAATGATTCCTATATTATCGTTCCAAGGGCTAGTCATCCAATAGTTATTAAAGTTACAGCTATGGATTCATTATATGTTACAGGTTACGCTCTTAGAATAGAAAAAAGGCGTGATGGTAACTTTGAAGAGTTCTACTCGCACCCAGCTAAAGCATCTGAATTAAATGTATATAAAGTGCGCGGCTTAATAAGGCAGAAAAAATGGAATAAAAATGAAATTAAGAATGCTATAAAAGCTGTTTTTCTAAGAAATAATGTTATGCGCGATTATGGTTTAGTGATTCCACTACTACATTTGTCATCACAGTAATTATGAAGCAGCAAAATAAATAAACACGTTCAAAAGAAATGTATGTTTACGAATTTATTTGTTTTGAGTGAATTATGCATAAAAACGTCCAGGCTCAAAAAATTCAAACATTCATTTCAAAACAAATAAAACAGTATTATTAATTAATTAATTAAGAATTATCAATCAGTTTTATTTAAAGTTATCGAAAATAACAGTACTGACATTTGCATCCTGAATGTGTAAGACAAATCATAACACGGTGGCGTAGAGGTAAAGTGTTATATTCGTGATTCAATAGTTAGTTGTTCGAGACCTATGAACGACTTCGATTTTTAGGCTATGATTTGTTCATTTGGGCAAATTATGTATACAGAACTAACGTAATGAATACAATAAAAGTTATTTAGGATTTTTAACGCATGGTAAATGAAAAAGAATATAGCTTTTTCATAACTCAACGTTCGATTCCTTACTTAATGGTCCGTTATTGGTAAAATAACAAAAAATAATATTGATTTATTATTCTTTGATAAAAGTCATTTATTGGGAAAACAACAAAAAAATTTAACAGCCACCTTGTCGCAAAAAAGTAAAAATATAATATTATACCAATATATGGGTTATCGACCGAAGAATATTGTCGGAAAAAAATATTTTACCAATAAAGATCTGCTAGCTGGGTACTTGTATTCAATGTGAATACACTGTTATACCATGAGTTTTTAGTTCTATATGTAAATAGCATCAAATATATTTGTATTCAATGTGAATACACTGTTATACCATGAGTTTTTACTTCTATATGTAAACAGCATGGAATATACTTGTATTCAATGTGAATACACTGTTATACCATGAGTTTTTACTTCTATATATAAACTGCATGGAATATACTTGTATTCAATGTGAATACACTGTTATACCATGAGTTTCTACTTCTATATGTAAACTGCATGGAATATACTTGTATTCAATGTGAATACACTGTTATACCATGAGTTTTTAGTTCTATATGTAAACAGCATCAAATATACTTGTATTCAATGTGAATACACTGTTATACCATGAGTTTTTACTTCTATATGTAAACTGCATGGAATATACTTGTATTCAATGTGAATACACTGTTATACCATGAGTTTTTAGTTCTATATGTAAACAGCATCAATATACTTGTATTCAATGTGAATACACTGTTATACCATGAGTTTTTACTTCTATATGTAAACTGCATGGAATATACTTGTATTTAATGTGAATACACTGTTATACCATGAGTTTTTACTTCTATATGTAAACTGCATGGAATATACTTGTATTCAATGTGAATACACTGTTATACCATGAGTTTTTAGTTCTATATGTAAACAGCATCAAATATACTTGTATTCAATGTGAATACACTGTTATACCATGAGTTTTTACTTCTATATGTAAACTGCATGGAATATACTTGTATTCAATGTGAATACACTGTTATACCATGAGTTTTTAGTTCTATATGTAAATAGCATCAAATATACTTGTATTCAATGTGAATACACTGTTGTACCATGAGTTTTTACTTCTATATGTAAACAGCATCAAATATACTTGTATTCATTGTGAATACACTGTTATACCATGAGTTTTTACTTCTATATGTAAACTGCATGGAATATACTTGTATTCAATGTGAATACACTGTTATACCATGAGTTTTTAGTTCTATATGTAAACAGCATCAAATATACTTGTATTCAATGTGAATACACTGTTATACCATGAGTTTTTACTTCTATATGTAAACTGCATGGAATATACTTGTATTCAATGTGAATACACTGTTATACCATGAGTTTTTAGTTCTATATGTAAACTCCATGGAATATACTTGTATTCAATGTGAATACACTGTTATACCATGAGTTTTTAGTTCTATATGTAAACAGCATGGAATATACTTGTATTCAATGTGAATACACTGTTATACCATGAGTTTTTACTTCTATATGTAAACTGCATGCAATATAGTTGTATTCAATGTGAATACACTGTTATACCATGAGATTTTACTTCTATATGTAAACTGCATGGAATATACTTGTATTCAATGTGAATACACTGTTATACCATGAGTTTTTAGTTCTATATGTAAACAGCATCAAATATACTTGTATTCAATATGAATACACTGTTATACCATGAGTTTTTACTTCTATATGTAAACTGCATGGAATATACTTGTATTCAATGTGAATACACTGTTATACCATGAGTTTTTAGTTCTATATGTAAACAGCATCAAATATACTTGTATTCAATGTGAATACACTGTTATACCATGAGTTTTTACTTCTATATGTAAACTGCATTGAATATACTTGTATTCAATGTGAATACACTGTTATACCATGAGTTTTTACTTCTATATGTAAACTGCATGGAATATACTTGTATTCAATGTGAATACACTGTTATACCATGAGTTTTTACTTCTATATGTAAACTGCATGGAATATACTTGTATTCAATGTGAATACACTGTTATACCATGAGTTTTTAGTTCTATATGTAAACAGCATCAAATATACTTGTATTCAATGTGAATACACTGTTATACCATGAGTTTTTACTTCTATATGTAAACTGCATGGAATATACTTGTATTCAATGTGAATACACTGTTATACCATGAGTTTTTACTTCTATATGTAAACTGCATGGAATATACTTGTATTCAATGTGAATACACTGTTATACCATGAGTTTTTAGTTCTATATGTAAACAGCATCAATATACTTGTATTCAATGTGAATACACTGTTATACCATGAGTTTTTACTTCTATATGTAAACTGCATGGAATATACTTGTATTTAATGTGAATACACTGTTATACCATGAGTTTTTACTTCTATATGTAAACTGCATGGAATATACTTGTATTCAATGTGAATACACTGTTATACCATGAGTTTTTAGTTCTATATGTAAACAGCATCAAATATACTTGTATTCAATGTGAATACACTGTTATACCATGAGTTTTTACTTCTATATGTAAACTGCATGGAATATACTTGTATTCAATGTGAATACACTGTTATACCATGAGTTTTTAGTTCTATATGTAAATAGCATCAAATATACTTGTATTCAATGTGAATACACTGTTATACCATGAGTTTTTACTTCTATATGTAAACAGCATCAAATATACTTGTATTCAATGTGAATACACTGTTATACCATGAGTTTTTACTTCTATATGTAAACTGCATGGAATATACTTGTATTCAATGTGAATACACTGTTATACCATGAGTTTTTAGTTCTATATGTAAACAGCATCAAATATACTTGTATTCAATGTGAATACACTGTTATACCATGAGTTTTTACTTCTATATGTAAACTGCATGGAATATACTTGTATTCAATGTGAATACACTGTTATACCATGAGTTTTTAGTTCTATATGTAAACTCCATGGAATATACTTGTATTCAATGTGAATACACTGTTATACCATGAGTTTTTAGTTCTATATGTAAACAGCATGGAATATACTTGTATTCAATGTGAATACACTGTTATACCATGAGTTTTTACTTCTATATGTAAACTGCATGCAATATAGTTGTATTCAATGTGAATACACTGTTATACCATGAGATTTTACTTCTATATGTAAACTGCATGGAATATACTTGTATTCAATGTGAATACACTGTTATACCATGAGTTTTTAGTTCTATATGTAAACAGCATCAAATATACTTGTATTCAATGTGAATACACTGTTATACCATGAGTTTTTACTTCTATATGTAAACTGCATGGAATATACTTGTATTCAATGTGAATACACTGTTATACCATGAGTTTTTAGTTCTATATGTAAACAGCATCAAATATACTTGTATTCAATGTGAATACACTGTTATACCATGAGTTTTTACTTCTATATGTAAACTGCATTGAATATACTTGTATTCAATGTGAATACACTGTTATACCATGAGTTTTTACTTCTATATGTAAACTGCATGGAATATACTTGTATTCAATGTGAATACACTGTTATACCATGAGTTTTTACTTCTATATGTAAACTGCATGGAATATACTTGTATTCAATGTGAATACACTGTTATACCATGAGTTTTTAGTTCTATATGTAAACAGCATCAAATATACTTGTATTCAATGTGAATACACTGTTATACCATGAGTTTTTACTTCTATATGTAAACTGCATGGAATATACTTGTATTCAATGTGAATACACTGTTATACCATGAGTTTTTACTTCTATATGTAAACTGCATGGAATATACTTGTATTCAATGTGAATACACTGTTATACCATGAGTTTTTAGTTCTATATGTAAACAGCATCAAATATACTTGTATTCAATATGAATACACTGTTATACCATGAGTTTTTACTTCTATATGTAAACTGCATGGAATATACTTGTATTCAATGTGAATACACTGTTATACCATGAGTTTTTAGTTCTATATGTAAACTCCATGGAATATACTTGTATTCAATGTGAATACACTGTTATACCATGAGTTTTTAGTTCTATATGTAAACAGCATGGAATATACTTGTATTCAATGTGAATACACTGTTATACCATGAGTTTTTACTTCTATATGTAAACTGCATGCAATATAGTTGTTTTCAATGTGAATACACTGTTATACCATGAGATTTTACTTCTATATGTAAACTGCATGGAATATACTTGTATTCAATGTGAATACACTGTTATACCATGAGTTTTTAGTTCTATATGTAAACAGCATCAAATATACTTGTATTCAATGTGAATACACTGTTATACCATGAGTTTTTACTTCTATATGTAAACTGCATGGAATATACTTGTATTCAATGTGAATACACTGTTATACCATGAGTTTTTAGTTCTATATGTAAACAGCATCAAATATACTTGTATTCAATGTGAATACACTGTTATACCATGAGTTTTTACTTCTATATGTAAACAGCATCAAATATACTTGTATTCAATGTGAATACACTGTTATACCATGAGTTTTTAGTTCTATATGTAAACTGCATGGAATATACTTGTATTCAATGTGAATACACTGTTATACCATGAGTTTTTAGTTCTATATGTAAACAGCATCAAATATACTTGTATTCAATGTGAATACACTGTTATACCATGAGTTTTTACTTCTATATGTAAACAGCATCAAATATACTTGTATTCAATGTGAATACACTGTTATACCATGAGTTTTTACTTCTATATGTAAACTGCATGGAATATACTTGTATTCAATGTGAATACACTGTTATACCATGAGTTTTTACTTCTATATGTAAACAGCATCAAATATACTTGTATTCAATGTGAATACACTGTTATACCATGAGTTTTTACTTCTATATGTAAACTGCATGGAATATACTTGTATTCAATGTGAATACACTGTTATACCATGAGTTTTTACTTCTATATGTAAACTGCATGGAATATACTTGTATTCAATGTGAATACACTGTTATACCATGAGTTTTTAGTTCTATATGTAAACAGCATCAAATATACTTGTATTCAATGTGAATACACTGTTATACCATGAGTTTTTACTTCTATATGTAAACTGCATGGAATATACTTGTATTCAATGTGAATACACTGTTATACCATGAGTTTTTACTTCTATATGTAAACTGCATGGAATATACTTGTATTCAATGTGAATACACTGTTATACCATGAGTTTTTACTTCTATATGTAAACTGCATGGAATATACTTGTATTCAATGTGAATACACTGTTATACCATGAGTTTTTAGTTCTATATGTAAACAGCATCAAATATACTTGTATTCAATGTGAATACACTGTTATACCATGAGTTTTTACTTCTATATGTAAACTGCATGGAATATACTTGTATTCAATGTGAATACACTGTTATACCATGAGTTTTTACTTCTATATGTAAACTGCATGGAATATACTTGTATTCAATGTGAATACACTGTTATACCATGAGTTTTTAGTTCTATATGTAAACAGCATCAATATACTTGTATTCAATGTGAATACACTGTTATACCATGAGTTTTTACTTCTATATGTAAACTGCATGGAATATACTTGTATTTAATGTGAATACACTGTTATACCATGAGTTTTTACTTCTATATGTAAACTGCATGGAATATACTTGTATTCAATGTGAATACACTGTTATACCATGAGTTTTTAGTTTTATATGTAAACAGCATCAAATATACTTGTATTCAATGTGAATACACTGTTATACCATGAGTTTTTACTTCTATATGTAAACTGCATGGAATATACTTGTATTCAATGTGAATACACTGTTATACCATGAGTTTTTAGTTCTATATGTAAATAGCATCAAATATACTTGTATTCAATGTGAATACACTGTTATACCATGAGTTTTAACTTCTATATGTAAACAGCATCAAATATACTTGTATTCAATGTGAATACACTGTTATACCATGAGTTTTTACTTCTATATGTAAACTGCATGGAATATACTTGTATTCAATGTGAATACACTGTTATACCATGAGTTTTTACTTCTATATGTAAACTGCATGGAATATACTTGTATTCAATGTGAATACACTGTTATACCATGAGTTTTTAGTTCTATATGTAAACAGCATCAAATATACTTGTATTTAATGTGAATACACTGTTATACCATGAGTTTTTACTTCTATATGTAAACAGCATCAAATATACTTGTATTCAATGTGAATACACTGTTATACCATGAGTTTTTACTTCTATATGTAAACTGCATGGAATATACTTGTATTCAATGTGAATACACTGTTATACCATGAGTTTTTAGTTCTATATGTAAACAGCATCAAATATACTTGTATTCAATATGAATACACTGTTATACCATGAGTTTTTACTTCTATATGTAAACTGCATGGAATATACTTGTATTCAATGTGAATACACTGTTATACCATGAGTTTTTAGTTCTATATGTAAACTCCATGGAATATACTTGTATTCAATGTGAATACACTGTTATACCATGAGTTTTTTAGTTCTATATGTAAACAGCATGGAATATACTTGTATTCAATGTGAATACACTGTTATACCATGAGTTTTTACTTCTATATGTAAACTGCATGCAATATAGTTGTTTTCAATGTGAATACACTGTTATACCATGAGATTTTACTTCTATATGTAAACTGCATGGAATATACTTGTATTCAATGTGAATACACTGTTATACCATGAGTTTTTAGTTCTATATGTAAACAGCATCAAATATACTTGTATTCAATGTGAATACACTGTTATACCATGAGTTTTTACTTCTATATGTAAACTGCATGGAATATACTTGTATTCAATGTGAATACACTGTTATACCATGAGTTTTTAGTTCTATATGTAAACAGCATCAAATATACTTGTATTCAATGTGAATACACTGTTATACCATGAGTTTTTACTTCTATATGTAAACAGCATCAAATATACTTGTATTCAATGTGAATACACTGTTATACCAATATGAGTTTTTAGTTCTATATGTAAACTGCATGGAATATACTTGTATTCAATGTGAATACACTGTTATACCATGAGTTTTTAGTTCTATATGTAAACAGCATCAAATATACTTGTATTCAATGTGAATACACTGTTATACCATGAGTTTTTACTTCTATATGTAAACAGCATCAAATATACTTGTATTCAATGTGAATACACTGTTATACCATGAGTTTTTACTTCTATATGTAAACTGCATGGAATATACTTGTATTCAATGTGAATACACTGTTATACCATGAGTTTTTACTTCTATATGTAAACAGCATCAAATATACTTGTATTCAATGTGAATACACTGTTATACCATGAGTTTTTACTTCTATATGTAAACTGCATGGAATATACTTGTATTCAATGTGAATACACTGTTATACCATGAGTTTTTAGTTCTATATGTAAACAGCATCAAATATACTTGTATTCAATGTGAATACACTGTTATACCATGAGTTTTTAGTTCTATATGTAAACAGCATCAAATATACTTGTATTCAATGTGAATACACTGTTATACCATGAGTTTTTACTTCTATATGTAAACTGCATGGAATATACTTGTATTCAATGTGAATACACTGTTATACCATGAGTTTTTAGTTCTATATGTAAACAGCATCAATATACTTGTATTCAATGTGAATACACTGTTATACCATGAGTTTTTACTTCTATATGTAAACTGCATGGAATATACTTGTATTTAATGTGAATACACTGTTATACCATGAGTTTTTACTTCTATATGTAAACTGCATGGAATATACTTGTATTCAATGTGAATACACTGTTATACCATGAGTTTTTAGTTTTATATGTAAACAGCATCAAATATACTTGTATTCAATGTGAATACACTGTTATACCATGAGTTTTTACTTCTATATGTAAACTGCATGGAATATACTTGTATTCAATGTGAATACACTGTTATACCATGAGTTTTTAGTTCTATATGTAAACAGCATCAAATATACTTGTATTCAATGTGAATACACTGTTATACCATGAGTTTTAACTTCTATATGTAAACAGCATCAAATATACTTGTATTCAATGTGAATACACTGTTATACCATGAGTTTTTACTTCTATATGTAAACTGCATGGAATATACTTGTATTCAATGTGAATACACTGTTATACCATGAGTTTTTACTTCTATATGTAAACTGCATGGAATATACTTGTATTCAATGTGAATACACTGTTATACCATGAGTTTTTAGTTCTATATGTAAACAGCATCAAATATACTTGTATTCAATGTGAATACACTGTTATACCATGAGTTTTTACTTCTATATGTAAACAGCATCAAATATACTTGTATTCAATGTGAATACACTGTTATACCATGAGTTTTTACTTCTATATGTAAACTGCATGGAATATACTTGTATTCAATGTGAATACACTGTTATACCATGAGTTTTTAGTTCTATATGTAAACAGCATCAAATATACTTGTATTCAATGTGAATACACTGTTATACCATGAGTTTTTACTTCTATATGTAAACTGCATGGAATATACTTGTATTCAATGTGAATACACTGTTATACCATGAGTTTTTAGTTCTATATGTAAACTCCATGGAATATACTTGTATTCAATGTGAATACACTGTTATACCATGAGTTTTTTAGTTCTATATGTAAACAGCATGGAATATACTTGTATTCAATGTGAATACACTGTTATACCATGAGTTTTTACTTCTATATGTAAACTGCATGCAATATACTTGTATTCAATGTGAATACACTGTTATACCATGAGATTTTACTTCTATATGTAAACTGCATGGAATATACTTGTATTCAATGTGAATACACTGTTATACCATGAGTTTTTAGTTCTATATGTAAACAGCATCAAATATACTTGTATTCAATGTGAATACACTGTTATACCATGAGTTTTTACTTCTATATGTAAACTGCATGGAATATACTTGTATTCAATGTGAATACACTGTTATACCATGAGTTTTTAGTTCTATATGTAAACAGCATCAAATATACTTGTATTCAATGTGAATACACTGTTATACCATGAGTTTTTACTTCTATATGTAAACAGCATCAAATATACTTGTATTCAATGTGAATACACTGTTATACCATGAGTTTTTACTTCTATATGTAAACTGCATGGAATATACTTGTATTCAATGTGAATACACTGTTATACCATGAGTTTTTAGTTCTATATGTAAACAGCATCAAATATACTTGTATTCAATGTGAATACACTGTTATACCATGAGTTTTTACTTCTATATGTAAACAGCATCAAATATACTTGTATTCAATGTGAATACACTGTTATACCATGAGTTTTTACTTCTATATGTAAACTGCATGGAATATACTTGTATTCAATGTGAATACACTGTTATACCATGAGTTTTTACTTCTATATGTAAACAGCATCAAATATACTTGTATTCAATGTGAATACACTGTTATACCATGAGTTTTTACTTCTATATGTAAACTGCATGGAATATACTTGTATTCAATGTGAATACACTGTTATACCATGAGTTTTTAGTTCTATATGTAAACAGCATCAAATATACTTGTATTCAATGTGAATACACTGTTATACCATGAGTTTTTACTTCTATATGTAAACTGCATGGAATATACTTGTATTCAATGTGAATACACTGTTATACCATGAGTTTTTAGTTCTATATGTAAACTGCATGGAATATACTTGTATTCAATGTGAATACACTGTTATACCATGAGTTTTTAGTTCTATATGTAAACAGCATGGAATATACTTGTATTCAATGTGAATACACTGTTATACCATGAGTTTTTACTTCTATATGTAAACTGCATGCAATATACTTGTATTCAATGTGAATACACTGTTATACCATGAGTTTTTACTTCTATATGTAAACTGCATGGAATATACTTGTATTCAATGTGAATACACTGTTATACCATGAGTTTTTAGTTCTATATGTAAACAGCATCAAATATACTTGTATTCAATGTGAATACACTGTTATACCATGAGTTTTTACTTCTATATGTAAACTGCATGGAATATACTTGTATTCAATGTGAATACACTGTTATACCATGAGTTTTTACTTCTATATGTAAACAGCATCAAATATACTTGTATTCAATGTGAATACACTGTTATACCATGAGTTTTTACTTCTATATGTAAACTGCATGGAATATACTTGTATTCAATGTGAATACACTGTTATACCATGAGTTTTTAGTTCTATATGTAAACAGCATCAAATATACTTGTATTCAATGTGAATACACTGTTATACCATGAGTTTTTACTTCTATATGTAAACTGCATGGAATATACTTGTATTCAATGTGAATACACTGTTATACCATGAGTTTTTAGTTCTATATGTAAACTCCATGGAATATACTTGTATTCAATGTGAATACACTGTTATACCATGAGTTTTTAGTTCTATATGTAAACAGCATGAAATATACTTGTATTCAATGTGAATACACTGTTATACCATGAGTTTTTACTTCTATATGTAAACTGCATGGAATATACTTGTATTCAATGTGAATACACTGTTATACCATGAGTTTTTACTTCTATATGTAAACTGCATGGAATATACTTGTATTCAATGTGAATACACTGTTATACCATGAGTTTTTAGTTCTATATGTAAACAGCATCAAATATACTTGTATTCAATGTGAATACACTGTTATACCATGAGTTTTTACTTCTATATGTAAACTGCATGGAATATACTTGTATTCAATGTGAATACACTGTTATACCATGAGTTTTTAGTTCTATATGTAAACAGCATCAAATATACTTGTATTCAATGTGAATACACTGTTATACCATGAGTTTTTACTTCTATATGTAAACTGCATGGAATATACTTGTATTCAATGTGAATACACTGTTATACCATGAGTTTTTACTTCTATATGTAAACTGCATGGAATATACTTGTATTCAATGTGAATACACTGTTATACCATGAGTTTTTACTTCTATATGTAAACTGCATGGAATATACTTGTATTCAATGTGAATACACTGTTATACCATGAGTTTTTAGTTCTATATGTAAACAGCATCAAATATACTTGTATTCAATGTGAATACACTGTTATACCATGAGTTTTTACTTCTATATGTAAACTGCATGGAATATACTTGTATTCAATGTGAATACACTGTTATACCATGAGTTTTTACTTCTATATGTAAACTGCATGGAATATACTTGTATTCAATGTGAATACACTGTTATACCATGAGTTTTTAGTTCTATATGTAAACAGCATCAAATATACTTGTATTCAATGTGAATACACTGTTATACCATGAGTTTTTACTTCTATATGTAAACTGCATGGAATATACTTGTATTCAATGTGAATACACTGTTATACCATGAGTTTTTACTTCTATATGTAAACTGCATGGAATATACTTGTATTCAATGTGAATACACTGTTATACCATGAGTTTTTAGTTCTATATGTAAACAGCATCAAATATACTTGTATTCAATGTGAATACACTGTTATACCATGAGTTTTTACTTCTATATGTAAACTGCATGGAATATACTTGTATTCAATGTGAATACACTGTTATACCATGAGTTTTTAGTTCTATATGTAAACAGCATCAAATATACTTGTATTCAATGTGAATACACTGTTATACCATGAGTTTTTAGTTCTATATGTAAACAGCATGGAATATACTTGTATTCAATGTGAATACACTGTTATACCATGAGTTTTTACTTCTATATGTAAACTGCATGCAATATACTTGTATTCAATGTGAATACACTGTTATACCATGAGTTTTTACTTCTATATGTAAACTGCATGGAATATACTTGTATTCAATGTGAATACACTGTTATACCATGAGTTTTTAGTTCTATATGTAAACAGCATCAAATATACTTGTATTCAATGTGAATACACTGTTATACCATGAGTTTTTACTTCTATATGTAAACTGCATGGAATATACTTGTATTCAATGTGAATACACTGTTATACCATGAGTTTTTAGTTCTATATGTAAACAGCATCAAATATACTTGTATTCAATGTGAATACACTGTTATACCATGAGTTTTTACTTCTATATGTAAACAGCATCAAATATACTTGTATTCAATGTGAATACACTGTTATACCATGAGTTTTTACTTCTATATGTAAACTGCATGGAATATACTTGTATTCAATGTGAATACACTGTTATACCATGAGTTTTTAGTTCTATATGTAAACAGCATCAAATATACTTGTATTCAATGTGAATACACTGTTATACCATGAGTTTTTACTTCTATATGTAAACAGCATCAAATATACTTGTATTCAATGTGAATACACTGTTATACCATGAGTTTTTACTTCTATATGTAAACTGCATGGAATATACTTGTATTCAATGTGAATACACTGTTATACCATGAGTTTTTACTTCTATATGTAAACAGCATCAAATATACTTGTATTCAATGTGAATACACTGTTATACCATGAGTTTTTACTTCTATATGTAAACTGCATGGAATATACTTGTATTCAATGTGAATACACTGTTATACCATGAGTTTTTAGTTCTATATGTAAACAGCATCAAATATACTTGTATTCAATGTGAATACACTGTTATACCATGAGTTTTTACTTCTATATGTAAACTGCATGGAATATACTTGTATTCAATGTGAATACACTGTTATACCATGAGTTTTTAGTTCTATATGTAAACTGCATGGAATATACTTGTATTCAATGTGAATACACTGTTATACCATGAGTTTTTAGTTCTATATGTAAACAGCATGGAATATACTTGTATTCAATGTGAATACACTGTTATACCATGAGTTTTTACTTCTATATGTAAACTGCATGGAATATACTTGTATTCAATGTGAATACACTGTTATACCATGAGTTTTTACTTCTATATGTAAACTGCATGGAATATACTTGTATTCAATGTGAATACACTGTTATACCATGAGTTTTTAGTTCTATATGTAAACAGCATCAAATATACTTGTATTCAATGTGAATACACTGTTATACCATGAGTTTTTACTTCTATATGTAAACTGCATGGAATATACTTGTATTCAATGTGAATACACTGTTATACCATGAGTTTTTACTTCTATATGTAAACAGCATCAAATATACTTGTATTCAATGTGAATACACTGTTATACCATGAGTTTTTACTTCTATATGTAAACTGCATGGAATATACTTGTATTCAATGTGAATACACTGTTATACCATGAGTTTTTAGTTCTATATGTAAACAGCATCAAATATACTTGTATTCAATGTGAATACACTGTTATACCATGAGTTTTTACTTCTATATGTAAACTGCATGGAATATACTTGTATTCAATGTGAATACACTGTTATACCATGAGTTTTTAGTTCTATATGTAAACTGCATGGAATATACTTGTATTCAATGTGAATACACTGTTATACCATGAGTTTTTAGTTCTATATGTAAACAGCATGAAATATACTTGTATTCAATGTGAATACACTGTTATACCATGAGTTTTTACTTCTATATGTAAACTGCATGGAATATACTTGTATTCAATGTGAATACACTGTTATACCATGAGTTTTTACTTCTATATGTAAACTGCATGGAATATACTTGTATTCAATGTGAATACACTGTTATACCATGAGTTTTTAGTTCTATATGTAAACAGCATCAAATATACTTGTATTCAATGTGAATACACTGTTATACCATGAGTTTTTACTTCTATATGTAAACTGCATGGAATATACTTGTATTCAATGTGAATACACTGTTATACCATGAGTTTTTAGTTCTATATATAAACAGCATCAAATATACTTGTATTCAATGTGAATACACTGTTATACCATGAGTTTTTACTTCTATATGTAAACTGCATGGAATATACTTGTATTCAATGTGAATACACTGTTATACCATGAGTTTTTACTTCTATATGTAAACTGCATGGAATATACTTGTATTCAATGTGAATACACTGTTATACCATGAGTTTTTACTTCTATATGTAAACTGCATGGAATATACTTGTATTCAATGTGAATACACTGTTATACCATGAGTTTTTAGTTCTATATGTAAACAGCATCAAATATACTTGTATTCAATGTGAATACACTGTTATACCATGAGTTTTTACTTCTATATGTAAACTGCATGGAATATACTTGTATTCAATGTGAATACACTGTTATACCATGAGTTTTTACTTCTATATGTAAACTGCATGGAATATACTTGTATTCAATGTGAATACACTGTTATACCATGAGTTTTTAGTTCTATATGTAAACAGCATCAAATATACTTGTATTCAATGTGAATACACTGTTATACCATGAGTTTTTACTTCTATATGTAAACTGCATGGAATATACTTGTATTCAATGTGAATACACTGTTATACCATGAGTTTTTACTTCTATATGTAAACTGCATGGAATATACTTGTATTCAATGTGAATACACTGTTATACCATGAGTTTTTAGTTCTATATGTAAACAGCATCAAATATACTTGTATTCAATGTGAATACACTGTTATACCATGAGTTTTTACTTCTATATGTAAACTAAGCATGGAATATACTTGTATTCAATGTGAATACACTGTTATACCATGAGTTTTTAGTTCTATATGTAAACAGCATCAAATATACTTGTATTCAATGTGAATACACTGTTATACCATGAGTTTTTACTTCTATATGTAAACAGCATCAAATATACTTGTATTCAATGTGAATACACTGTTATACCATGAGTTTTTACTTCTATATGTAAACTAACAGCATGGAATATACTTGTATTCAATGTGAATACACTGTTATACCATGAGTTTTTACTTCTATATGTAAACTGCATGGAATATACTTGTATTCAATGTGAATACACTGTTATACCATGAGTTTTTAGTTCTATATGTAAACAGCATCAAATATACTTGTATTCAATGTGAATACACTGTTATACCATGAGTTTTTACTTCTATATGTAAACTGCATGGAATATACTTGTATTCAATGTGAATACACTGTTATACCATGAGTTTTTAGTTCTATATGTAAACAGCATCAAATATACTTGTATTCAATGTGAATACACTGTTATACCATGAGTTTTTACTTCTATATGTAAACAGCATCAAATATACTTGTATTCAATGTGAATACACTGTTATACCATGAGTTTTTACTTCTATATGTAAACTGCATGGAATATACTTGTATTCAATGTGAATACACTGTTATACCATGAGTTTTTAGTTCTATATGTAAACAGCATCAAATATACTTGTATTCAATGTGAATACACTGTTATACCATGAGTTTTTACTTCTATATGTAAACAGCATCAAATATACTTGTATTCAATGTGAATACACTGTTATACCATGAGTTTTTACTTCTATATGTAAACTGCATGGAATATACTTGTATTCAATGTGAATACACTGTTATACCATGAGTTTTTACTTCTATATGTAAACAGCATCAAATATACTTGTATTCAATGTGAATACACTGTTATACCATGAGTTTTTACTTCTATATGTAAACTGCATGGAATATACTTGTATTCAATGTGAATACACTGTTATACCATGAGTTTTTAGTTCTATATGTAAACAGCATCAAATATACTTGTATTCAATGTGAATACACTGTTATACCATGAGTTTTTACTTCTATATGTAAACTGCATGGAATATACTTGTATTCAATGTGAATACACTGTTATACCATGAGTTTTTAGTTCTATATGTAAACTGCATGGAATATACTTGTATTCAATGTGAATACACTGTTATACCATGAGTTTTTAGTTCTATATGTAAACAGCATGGAATATACTTGTATTCAATGTGAATACACTGTTATACCATGAGTTTTTACTTCTATATGTAAACTGCATGGAATATACTTGTATTCAATGTGAATACACTGTTATACCATGAGTTTTTACTTCTATATGTAAACTGCATGGAATATACTTGTATTCAATGTGAATACACTGTTATACCATGAGTTTTTAGTTCTATATGTAAACAGCATCAAATATACTTGTATTCAATGTGAATACACTGTTATACCATGAGTTTTTACTTCTATATGTAAACTGCATGGAATATACTTGTATTCAATGTGAATACACTGTTATACCATGAGTTTTTACTTCTATATGTAAACAGCATCAAATATACTTGTATTCAATGTGAATACACTGTTATACCATGAGTTTTTACTTCTATATGTAAACTGCATGGAATATACTTGTATTCAATGTGAATACACTGTTATACCATGAGTTTTTAGTTCTATATGTAAACAGCATCAAATATACTTGTATTCAATGTGAATACACTGTTATACCATGAGTTTTTACTTCTATATGTAAACTGCATGGAATATACTTGTATTCAATGTGAATACACTGTTATACCATGAGTTTTTAGTTCTATATGTAAACTGCATGGAATATACTTGTATTCAATGTGAATACACTGTTATACCATGAGTTTTTAGTTCTATATGTAAACAGCATGAAATATACTTGTATTCAATGTGAATACACTGTTATACCATGAGTTTTTACTTCTATATGTAAACTGCATGGAATATACTTGTATTCAATGTGAATACACTGTTATACCATGAGTTTTTACTTCTATATGTAAACTGCATGGAATATACTTGTATTCAATGTGAATACACTGTTATACCATGAGTTTTTAGTTCTATATGTAAACAGCATCAAATATACTTGTATTCAATGTGAATACACTGTTATACCATGAGTTTTTACTTCTATATGTAAACTGCATGGAATATACTTGTATTCAATGTGAATACACTGTTATACCATGAGTTTTTAGTTCTATATGTAAACAGCATCAAATATACTTGTATTCAATGTGAATACACTGTTATACCATGAGTTTTTACTTCTATATGTAAACTGCATGGAATATACTTGTATTCAATGTGAATACACTGTTATACCATGAGTTTTTACTTCTATATGTAAACTGCATGGAATATACTTGTATTCAATGTGAATACACTGTTATACCATGAGTTTTTACTTCTATATGTAAACTGCATGGAATATACTTGTATTCAATGTGAATACACTGTTATACCATGAGTTTTTAGTTCTATATGTAAACAGCATCAAATATACTTGTATTCAATGTGAATACACTGTTATACCATGAGTTTTTACTTCTATATGTAAACTGCATGGAATATACTTGTATTCAATGTGAATACACTGTTATACCATGAGTTTTTACTTCTATATGTAAACTGCATGGAATATACTTGTATTCAATGTGAATACACTGTTATACCATGAGTTTTTAGTTCTATATGTAAACAGCATCGAAATATACTTGTATTCAATGTGAATACACTGTTATACCATGAGTTTTTACTTCTATATGTAAACTGCATGGAATATACTTGTATTCAATGTGAATACACTGTTATACCATGAGTTTTTACTTCTATATGTAAACTGCATGGAATATACTTGTATTCAATGTGAATACACTGTTATACCATGAGTTTTTAGTTCTATATGTAAACAGCATCAAATATACTTGTATTCAATGTGAATACACTGTTATACCATGAGTTTTTACTTCTATATGTAAACTGCATGGAATATACTTGTATTCAATGTGAATACACTGTTATACCATGAGTTTTTAGTTCTATATGTAAACAGCATCAAATATACTTGTATTCAATGTGAATACACTGTTATACCATGAGTTTTTACTTCTATATGTAAACAGCATCAAATATACTTGTATTCAATGTGAATACACTGTTATACCATGAGTTTTTACTTCTATATGTAAACTGCATGGAATATACTTGTATTCAATGTGAATACACTGTTATACCATGAGTTTTTACTTCTATATGTAAACTGCATGGAATATACTTGTATTCAATGTGAATACACTGTTATACCATGAGTTTTTAGTTCTATATGTAAACAGCATCAAATATACTTGTATTCAATGTGAATACACTGTTATACCATGAGTTTTTACTTCTATATGTAAACAGCATCAAATATACTTGTATTCAATGTGAATACACTGTTATACCATGAGTTTTTACTTCTATATGTAAACTGCATGGAATATACTTGTATTCAATGTGAATACACTGTTATACCATGAGTTTTTAGTTCTATATGTAAACAGCATCAAATATACTTGTATTCAATGTGAATACACTGTTATACCATGAGTTTTTACTTCTATATGTAAACTGCATGGAATATACTTGTATTCAATGTGAATACACTGTTATACCATGAGTTTTTAGTTCTATATGTAAACAGCATCAAATATACTTGTATTCAATGTGAATACACTGTTATACCATGAGTTTTTACTTCTATATGTAAACTGCATGGAATATACTTGTATTCAATGTGAATACACTGTTATACCATGAGTTTTTAGTTCTATATGTAAACTCCATGGAATATACTTGTATTCAATGTGAATACACTGTTATACCATGAGTTTTTAGTTCTATATGTAAACAGCATGGAATATACTTGTATTCAATGTGAATACACTGTTATACCATGAGTTTTTACTTCTATATGTAAACTGCATGCAATATACTTGTATTCAATGTGAATACACTGTTATACCATGAGTTTTTACTTCTATATGTAAACTGCATGGAATATACTTGTATTCAATGTGAATACACTGTTATACCATGAGTTTTTAGTTCTATATGTAAACAGCATCAAATATACTTGTATTCAATGTGAATACACTGTTATACCATGAGTTTTTAGTTCTATATGTAAACAGCATCAAATATACTTGTATTCAATGTGAATACACTGTTATACCATAAGTTTTTACTTCTATATGTAAACAGCATCAAATATACTTGTATTCAATGTGAATACACTGTTATACCATGAGTTTTTACTTCTATATGTAAACTGCATGGAATATACTTGTATTCAATGTGAATACACTGTTATACCATGAGTTTTTAGTTCTATATGTAAACAGCATCAAATATACTTGTATTCAATGTGAATACACTGTTATACCATGAGTTTTTACTTCTATATGTAAACTGCATGGAATATACTTGTATTCAATGTGAATACACTGTTATACCATGAGTTTTTAGTTCTATATGTAAACAGCATCAAATATACTTGTATTCAATGTGAATACACTGTTATACCATGAGTTTTTACTTCTATATGTAAACTGCATGGAATATACTTGTATTTAATGTGAATACACTGTTATAACATGAGTTTTTACTTCTATATGTAAACTGCATGGAATATACTTGTATTCAATGTGAATACACTGTTATACGACCTTTAGAATGGTTGATGAGCAAATCTGAACCGGCAGGACGACTAGCAAGATGGGCATTGAAACTACAAGAATTTGACATCGTAATCGGATATCGACCTGGTAAGTCACACCAAAACGCCGACACTCTTAGTCGTATTCCAATATTACCCATTGCTAAAGTAGAATCGAAAACAGAATCCCAGGTTAATAATTTGGATAAAGAATGGACTGAATTACAGCATGAAGATAACTATTGCCGAAGAATAATAGAGAACCTTAAAAAGATACAGAACGGCAATAAAAAAGGAAATATAAATGGATATAAGTTAAATGAGAAACAAGAACTAATTGATAAATATGGAAGGATAGTAGTTCCCATTGTGAAAATAAGAGAAATCATGGAAGAAAATCATGATCACATATTAGCAGGACATTTAGGTATAACAAAAACTATAGCAAGACTACAAAGGCAATACTCTTGGCCTAATATGCGATCTGATGTCACGGCATACGTTAACAGTTGTTTAAAGTGTGCAAGACGAAAAGCATTTGGCACGAGTAAAGCACCATTGCAACCTTTGCCACCAGTAGATAGGGTATGGGAAAGAATTGCAATGGATGTAGTTGGACCAATTCAAGAAAGTGTTAAGGGATATAAATATATTTTAGTATTGTCAGACTATGCCAGTAGATTTGTCTTTACATTTCCAATGAAAAATCAAACCGCACAAACAATAGCCAATATCCTAGTAAATAAGTTAATAACAAAATATGGAGCCCCAGAAATCGTGTTGACAGATCAAGGAACAAATTTTTTATCAAATATTGTTCAAGAAATATGTAAATTATTTAAGATAAAACAAATGCGTACCACTGCATATCATCCACAAACCGATGGATTGGTAGAAAGGTTTAATAGAACGCTATGTGATATGCTTGCTTGTTATGTGGTAGACGAACCCGAGGAGTGGGACAGGTATCTGCCATTCGTCACATTCGCATACAACACGTCTAAACAAGCAACTCTGAAAGATAGCCCATTTTACCTTTTCTACGGAAGAGAACCCATTTTACCAAACGACATCAAGATCAACCGTCATTGCGAAATGGAGGGAAATCAACATGAAGAATATTCTCGCCAGTGGAAAAAGGCACAAGAATTAGCGAACCAACATTTGTTCAAAGCTCAAACGAAGCAGAAAAAGTATTATGATGAAGGGACAAAAAGTGTCAAGTACAATCCCGGCGATCTGGTACTATTAAAAGCACCACCTCAAGCCGGAAAATTTATAAATAGATGGAATGGTCCATTTAAAATCATACGCGGTTTCTCAGAAATTACGTACGAAATCCAAAACATTACAAATGAAAAACAAAAAACGATTGTTCACTGCAACCGACTTAAACCTTATATCGCACGAGATGTTCCAACCAAACAAGAACAAGAGATCGAAGCGAGAAAAGCAGCCATTAGACGAAGACCAGGGAGGCCTAAAAAGCAACTTGGACTGGAACAACCCATAATATCATTCTTAGATCCAAGAATGCTATTTCCCAATCCAATAGACCAGACTAATTCTGACTTTAGGACAACCTCACGATATAATTTAAGATCGAGAAATCAGGCATCCAATTTCTAAAAAGCAATTAATTTTTTTTTAACAGATGGAGAAAAAATTACTACTCTTTTGCATTCTAACTACATTGCAAACAACCCACACAATCTTCTCGTCTGTATGCGATTGCAACTATGTTAAAACACGAGGAATTCTAGATATTAACTCACCATACTATTGCCAAAACCCCAGCACTAATCATCAACCACGATACCTAACAAATTATACGCTAATAACTAAACAAAATCCAGTAAAAACTTGGAAAGGATGGACTTGCAAACAATGGATTAAGACTAAGAAAATAACCGGATCTTTCTGGATAGGATCTTTTGACACAGTTTATTCACAGGAAACAAAATTGCTCTCAGCAATTGAATGCTGGGAAATGGTAAATAATAAAAAATGTGGGGGTAATCTTATGCAGGCAGGAACAACAACGTTGAGTTTTACATCAACTCCTACAGGGGAAGGGAAGTGGTATGCTATCAAAGAATACCATGCATTAAATTGTTTAGCAGAAGAGATAACATTAAAACAAGAGACACCAGAAAGCTTAGTGGAAAGTCCATTTGGATTCTTAAACACCACTCAGCAAGAAGGGGAGTATACACAAAATCATAACACCGTAGTATGGGGAGATAGATCAACAAATTCATCAAATTCACAAATTATTTTTAAAGGTGAAGGGTATATAGAATTAACAAACTCAATGATTAATGTAAATACTAGCCGTCTTCTTGATAATAACAAGCAGATAGAAATAACTTTCTCTAACAAACCAGATATAAATAATAAAGAATTTGCCCAACCTGGATTTAAAGTAGTAGGGATGCCTTTAACATTTCTTATTTTTCCAGTAGAGACGACCACAAAGTTATACAAAAATTTTAAAATTTCATTACCATCCTGTGAGAACCAAGTAAATGTAGATACATGGTCTTGCAATGAATACGCAGATCCAATAGCGAGCAAAGTAAAACGGTCGACTAATAACGAAATTGAATTTCTTGACAATCGTGCTAAGAAAGAAGCTATGGGAAAAAGACTTTACAGCATATCGTATGCATGGGGTTCGATACGAATGGGACATCCTATAATAACAAACGTAGAAGAAAATGGAATAATGACTAAAAAAGATACAATTGCGTATCTCATGGTTAATGGTTCATCAATAAACACGCAAGTATCAGTCCACAACCAATATGATATCCAAGATCCTTTGCCAACAGGAACAAAATTCGAATACATCGTAGATCACAGCATAAGGCTTATGAACACTAACATCTGCATCGTGGCAAATGAAAACAATCAAATTATGGCAGAAAATTGTACCGAAAAAACATCAAGATGGATACTGGATTTAATTAACTACCAATGGATTTCTCTAGAAACAGGCCTGTGCATCACCTTACATGATGAAGAAGAAGGACGAGTTAGATTGGCAACACTAAAAACGTGCAGTAGACAGGGAACAATTAGTGAAAATCAACAATGGGTTATCGAAATCCTAACAACAAACCCGGATGTGTTGGACAATTTCCCAGATGCATCCATTGACGAATTCGAAGAAATCCAGTTGGAACAGAGGACATCAGTAACAACGACCGTCAGTTCGCCAATTTTCGGAGGATTATTAAAACGGAACCATGGGAGAGGAAATATCATATGGGACATGATAGGATGGGGACTAATGAAACATGGTAAGTCACCCGATGAAAAATGTTTAACACACAATGGCATTAACAAAGCAATAACACTCGAAGCATGCGATCCTAATTGGATCAAATGTCAGACAAGCCTACAAAAATTATTAACAAGTAATGACCCCTTGGTGCAATCACAAACAACCGTGGCAAACTGTAGCGAAGCATCCAGCAAGGGCCAAGCCTTCGAATATTCCTCCGACTTCACGATAAGACCATTTAACACAAACAACTGCATTAAAGCGAACACAACGATGCTCATCCTGCACGAATGCTCAGATAAAAGTTCCATCTGGGGAACATTCGATCACACAGGACAATTAATGGCAAGTGATAGAACAGGACTTCATTCAGGCGCTTCGGACCGGAAATGCCTAACACGACGGGTCGACAAATTATCGTTGGGACACTGTCATGGAACAAGCCAGAAACAACATTTTAGCTTCGAGTACCGGAATCCACATCAACCTAGAACATTGACGGCAGCAGCAATAATATCTCTACATACGCAACACGCCTTATTTGGAAAAAATCTACCAATCTTGCCACCATTAAACCATCGTGATCCAAAGGAGATTAACTATAAAACAAACGCAACGGAAGGAATAACTAAAAATTCGACCATAACGACAAAGTCAGCAACATCCATGACTGCTACAACAGATAAATCAGTCATACCTTCCATTGCAGCCAAGGTAACAACAAGTGCGAAGACAGAAACAACAACAACATCGATTAGGCCGACCACAACCACAACAAAACCGACAACAACCTTCAGAACAACAACAACAAAATCAACTACTACCACAAAAAAGCCGACAACAACCACAAAAAATCCGACCACAACCACACAAAAACTGACCACAACCACACAAAAACCGACCACTACCACACAAAAACCGACCACCATCATTCAAAAGCCAAGTCCTACCACACTAAAAACAACCACTATCACACAAATACCAGCCTCTACACCCAAATCAACTACAACATCAAAATCTACTACAAAATCAACAGAAGCAGAGAAATTACCAACAATAACATCAACAACCGCATCAACAACATTAACTAGTACATCACTCAAAACGACTATCACGACACAGTCATCTACAACTACAGAAAAAGTTAACATAGACACCACAACGACAGACGCAATAAAACCAACATCTAACCAAACTGAAATTAATTCGTCCACCGAGCCAACTCTAAGCCTAAAATATCCCACACCAAGTCAAATAAGAGAACAGTCAAGTGAAACAACAACCACTGGAATAACAAAATCAAAGGATAACGAAGAAGAAGATAAAGAAAAAATTGAGAGACAACACAATACAACCCGTGATAAGTCAGAATTTCAAGACAACAATTCAAATGATCAATTGAAGGCTTCAACACAACAAAAAGAAAATACAGCACGCGAAATTGTAGTAGATGACTATCGACCGCTAAATGACGCTAATACAAGTAACGGTCTACCAAAATCAACTGAGGAGCTAAGTGACTTGATAAAATACGAGCTTGGAAAAATGCACGAGCAATACAAAATCAGTATTGAAACTGAACACGACAATAAATTGGCAAAAGAAATTCGGGATGTGTACTGTCAGCTATCAAAAATAAAACGAACGCAAGCCATAATCTTAGCCCAAACAAATGGATTGCTTGCAGCCGCCGCACTCGGACTTCCAATGTGTACAAGGATATATGGTTTTGGTCAAGCCATGACCTTGCAACAATGCGACCCAAAAAGGATATCACTATCAGCAAAAGAGACAAAGTGTGGGTTCCAGCCATTTTTCATTTACGGAAAAAACAACTGTACGATCGGACTCGACGGATGGTCTATTCATCCGTATTCAGAGTGTTTTTGGAAATCACAATTGATAAACATCAACGGATACCCTCATACGTGGCAACATAACGCAACAGCAGGAGACTGGATTAAACAAGAGGCGACCATACACACCTCAAATCTGGATTTAATTGCAGAGTTCGAAGAACTGCACTTAAACAGTTTCGACTATGGGTTAAGGAACCATCCAGCTCATGGAACAATGGAAATGGAACAGCTGAATATCTTAAATGACCTGGTGGGACGTATCAATGAAGGCGAAGGCAAAGAGTTGCCTGACATCCTAGTAACAGAAGAACAGGACAATCAAATCGGAAACATGTTTTCCTGGTTTGATACATTAAAAATCATGGCTCTCTCAGCGATAGGATTCATCCTATTTCTCATCTGTCTAAGAATTTTTATTGCCTGTAATCCTATTCCACGGATTAAGGAAAGCTTCAAACGACGCAAGCAATCACGTAACGTGAGCGAAAGTGATGGTCAAGAAATGGATTCAATGATACCAGAACCCATCTACAGCGCTGGAGGAGCAAATGAAAAACCGTTCATTAAGGAATTTGCACCTTTAATGACGTTAGCAACAGAAACACCAAAAGAAACCCTTACGTCGATAAACACACCAAGTGCACCAAAGAAAGGAAAATTGTACCCTATCGAAGAATTAAAATGGGAAAACGAGCAAAACAAGGAATGTACAGGTAGCCACACGACCTGCAGCTATGTCGTTGGATACGGAATGGTGTGGGAGGATCTATGCAGATGTACTCCAGAAGACCATTTAAAACGCACAATTAACAAATAACGTTAAAAAAAAAAAAAAAAAAAAAACAACCAAAAACAACCAAAAACAAAAAGAAACAAAGATGTAGTAAAGGATTTTATTTCCAATCCGTAATTAAAAAAAAAAAAAAAAAAACAACCAAAAAATCGTAGACGTGGAAAAGGATTTTATTTCCAATCAGTAGTTAAAACAAAAACAAAAACAAAACAAAAAAAACAAAACCATAGTGAAAAATAGAGTACACCGACGGAAAAGCAAATCAATCTTCCTCAGCAGAATCACTCAAATGATTCAAAACAGCCAATCGGACTTGGCGGTGCTCAAGTCGTATATGGATTTCGGCATACGTCAACTCCGGATAAAAATTGGAAACCGAAGCTGAAGGATGATAAATATCATCTCCGGATTCTGCCCACCACAAGAACCGTGCGTGCAGCAGTGGAAGAACATCGCGAAGTCGGGCGTAGCCAGGATATTCACTATATATAAAAAAAAAAAAAAATTTTAAAATTTTTTTTTAAATAATAATAATAATAATAACTAAAAAGAAAATAGAACAAAAATAACAAAACAAGAAAAGAATCCCATCAAACAAGAAAAAGATAACACAAACGAAAAAAAAAACGGACTTACTTGTAGTAAAAATCGTTACACCAAACCGGTTGCACCACGGATACGGGAGCAACGGGAAAGGATACACCACTCCGAACCGTGTTGAACAACTCATCGAACAACTGCACATCGGCAGTCGTAAAGCGACGAAATTCACAACACGGATTTTGGAAGATTAACGGGTGGAAAAGCGAAAAAGCCATTCTAATTTCAGCAAGATGCTGAGAAAGGAAATCCAACGTATACATAATGACGGGAAATGGGGGATTCAAAAAACAAACGGCAAAGACAGTCAAGCGACAACTGAAGAACAAAGAAGACGCTACACCAGACTACTTTGATCGCCTTGACGCAATCTTAAAAAAAAAAAAAAATATATAACAATAATAAAAAATAATAAAACAATAAAAGAGGGGGGGGGAAGAAATAACATTCCAAAGTCCATTTTACAAAAGAGAGAAATCGCGTACGAGACTGAAACTCCTTATAAGGAGGAGTCGTTAAAATCTAACATTTACATAAAAAGTTTTTGTTTGCAAAAAGGAGGGATCAATTAAAGAAAACATTCACATATACTGTAGAAAAACTTCTCAGACTAGACTCAGACAGTTAAAAGACAAAGGACATAAAAAAAAAAAAAAAAAACAAAAAAAACATTGACATTCAAAGTAGATTTCTTTAGTAGATAATCGTAAGCAACCTTGAGCATGTTAAGGGGTAGGTACTCCAACTATATAACAGACAAACAAGCAAGAAAAAACTTTTTAGTTGTATTACCAACCCTCCACGGAAAGATACATTTAAAAAAAAAAAATGGACCCAACCAAGAAAAACGTAGAACTAACAAATGTTGACTGGAGTGATGAAATCTTGATGACTTGGATTGAAGAAGATACTCCGCAATTGGAAATAAGTGAAACGCTACCAACAGGAAACGACTGGGAAGACGAACTCTTAGCTAATCTAATGGGTAATGAAGTTAAAAGTGATATACAAATTAGTGCGAACGCAAGTGAAAGTATGCAGATATCTCGGAATATAAGTATGGAAGAAGACGTAACAAGATACAGCAAAAGTGACAGTGATTGTGAATTTATGCAAAAGAAAAGATACAGCAATAGTGAAAGCGATTGTGAATTTATACAAGAGAAAAGTTCTATATCACCATCAGAAACGGAAGAAGAAGAAACATCATCGAGTAAAGTGGGTTACTACTACAGTAAAATAGAAAGTGACTTAGACCCATCGTCGTCAGACAGTGAAATGGCCGCCAACTGTAAGACAGTAAGTGTAATCAACAACGAAGAAGAACAGGAAACGTGGTCCTTACCAGTTCCCTTAATTACACAAACGGCCTACTGTAAAAACTGTATGATGAAAACATTCCCAGCTATGGACACGGAGATAACGCGAAGAAGAATCGTCGCCATAACGATGTTGATGAAAGGAGAATTCAACTACAATTTGCTGGAAGTATCAAGAGAAATGATCAGAAATCACCTACTAGAAGCAAGAGAAATTGGGAAAAACATAAAACAGATTCTGGACACTGTTTTTCCCAATGGAACAACATTATTACACGGGAGTGTGATAAAAGAAAGATACGATGTGACAGATATGTTCCTTCAATACGGAGCTGATAGCAATATTTACGAGGAGGGGATGACAATAGCACACCGAGCAGCAGCGGACAATAATGTCCATTTACTCCGTATTCTATCCCATCACGGTAATACATTCAACATCCAAAACAGCATGGGAGAGCCACCATTACTAGTGGCTATAGCTCTCAATAATATGGAATGTATTAAATATTTGTGGATGGATCGCATTATTGTACACCAAACGCTGGATGAAGAAACAGTGCTCCATTATGCTGCTAAATATAACAACAAATTCGTCGCGGAAGTGTGTCCAGCGGAATTCATCAATAGAAGATCACGCACATCAAAGGAAACTGCATTACAAATAGCTGTAAGGCACAGACATACAGATATCATAGAAATATTGTTACGTCGAGGAGCTCGAGATGATAACCTCAATACGGACGGGAAGTATGCACAGGACTATATAGATGACGAAACTAGCATTCGAAATCTATTCCGAAAATTCCGAGTGCTAAAAAGAAAAAACAAGTGTACCAACAGCCAGACATCATCTAAAAGAAAATAACACCCCATTATTTTAATCATCACCAATGCTACAATATTTTAGACGCTTCTTATAACTATATATTTTGGCGCAATTCACGTTGCCTTCCTAAGACCTGTAGTCTGCACACAAAGGTAAAATTGGAGGACCAATTTATCCTGCTGTACAGGGGGGGAGGAATGTAACGAGCCAACTGCATTATTTACGCTTTACAGAAGATGGCAAATCTGCACGGACATTGAGTGTACGCAAGGTGTACACAAAGGCAACGCCCACATGACCAAGTGACCGCGCGCCACCGCTATCTAAGCCACACCCAATGTGCCACTTGCAATTCTGTATAAAAGCCGTGTTATTCGCAACAATATTCAGAGTAGAGTAGTGCTATGCTTCTTGGTTTGATTGTATTGCTATTGTAGAAGCTGAGCCACTCCGTTATCATTTTGTCTGTGCTTTTTCCTTTGTATGGAGGTATGGATTTTTTATCTTCTCGAGAGAATAGTTCCCCCAATACTTTTACTATTGGCTGAGTAAAGGTTTTGATCATGTCTATTTCTTCTGCGGTAGGGGTTTTTTCTGTTGATTTTCCTATTGGGTTGTGTCTCGAAGTCTCAGCTTCCTCAGGAGTTTCGTGGTCAAGTCCCATGATTTTAAAATTTGGTTTCTCTTTGTTAAAAAGTTCGTTCTGTTTCTGCAATAATTCTATTGTTTTATTCTGGGACTCTAGTTGTTTTTTTAGAGTTTCAATAGTTTGCTGTTGTTTTAAAACGTGTTCGGTATCTAATTCGAAATGTAATGATTTGTCGTTTATTTCGCTTAGTGATGTTAGATCGTTGATTTGGTCTATTAATTTTGAAACTTCTCCTGTATGTTCTTCTGTTCTAGAATTGTCTGCGCTCTCTGCTTCGATGTAAAAAGCTTCTTTTTGCTTAAACTCCACTAGACGTTCCTCAAGGCGTTGTATTTTGCTCTCCTGAGTTGAAATGAGTGTTTCTTTTTCTCTTATTTGTCTTTCGAGGTTTCTATTCCTTGCGGCTAATTCTAGTTGTCCTTTGTGTAGACAGCTTCTTTCTCCCTTTGTAGTTTCGAGAGGTTTTTCA
>NW_025533364.1:0-35022 GCF_020631705.1 Daphnia magna | reverse complement strand
CAACATGAGTTTATACTTCTACATGTAAACAGAATCAAATATACTTGTATTCAATGTGAATACACTGTGATACCATGAGTTTTAACTTCTTTATGTAAAAACGATCAAATATACTTGTAATTCAATGTGAATACACTGTTATACCATGAGTTCTTACTTCTATATGTAAACAGGATCAAATATACTTGTATTCAATGTGAATACACTGTTATATTGAGTTTATACTTCTACATGTAAACAGAATCAAATATACTTGTATTCAATGTGAATACACTGATGTACCATGAGTTTTTACTTCTATATGTAAACAGGATCAAATATACTTGTATTCAATGTGAATACACTGTTATATTATGAGTATATATTTCTACATGTAAACAGGATCAAATAAACTTGTATTCAATGTGAATACACTGTTATATTATGAGTTTATACTTCTACATGTAAGCAGAATAAAATATACTTGTATTCAATGTGAATACACTGTTATATTATTAGTTTATATTCTACATGTAAACAGAATCAAATATACTTGTATTCAATGTGAATACACTATTATACCATGAGTTTTTACTCATATATGTAAACAGGATCAAATATACTTGTATTCAATGTTAATACACTGTTATACCATGAGTTTTTACTTCTATATGTAAAAGAGGATCAAATATACTTGTATTCAATGTGAATACACTGTTATATTATGAGTTTATACTTCTACATGTAACCAGTATCAAATATACTTGTATTCAATATCAATACACTGTTATATTATGAGTTTATACTTCTAAATGTAAACAGAATCAAATATACTTGTATTCAATGTGAATACACTGTGATACCATGAGTTTTAACTTCTATATGTAAAAAGGATCCAATATACTTGTATTCAATTTGAATACACTGTTATAACCATGAGTTTTTACTTCTATATGTAAACAGGATCAAATATACTTGTATTTAATGTGAATACACTGTTATTTTATGAGTTTATACTTCTTCATTTAAACAGAATCAAATATACTGGTATTCAATGTGAATACACTGTGAAACCATGAGTTTTAACTTCTATATGTAATCAGGATCAAATATACTTGTTTTCAATGTGAACACACTGTTTTACCATGAGTTTTTACTTCTGTATGTAAACAGGATCAAATATACTTGTATTCAATGTGAATACACTGTTATATTATGAGTTTATACTTCTACATGTAAACAGGATCAAATATACTTGTATTCAATGTGAAAACACTGTTATATTTTGAGTTTATACTTCTACATGTAAACAGGATCAAATATACTTGTATTCAATGTGAATACACTGTTTTATAATGAGTTTTTACTTCTATCTGTAAACAGGATCAAATATACTTGTATTCAATATGAATACACTGTTATATTATGAGTTTATACTTCTACATGTAAACAGAATCAAATATACTTTTATTCAATGTGAATACACTGTGATACCATGAATTTTAACTTCTATATGTAAACAGGATCAAATATACTTGTATTCAAATAAGTGAATACACTGTGATACCATGAGTTTTTACTTCTATATGTAAACAGGATCAAATATACTTGTATTCAATGTGAATACACTGTTATATTATGAGTTTATACTTCTACATGTAAACAGAATCAAATATACCTGTATTCAATATGAAAACGCTGTTATATTATGATTTTATACTTCTTCATGTAAACAGAATCAAATATACTTGTATTCAATGTGAATACACTGTGATACCATGAGTTTTAACATCTATATGTAAACAGGATCAAATATACTTGTATTCAATGTGAATACACTGTTATACCATGAGTTTTTACTTCTATGTGTAAACAGGATCAAATATACTTCTATTCAATGTGAATACACTGTTATATTATGAGTTTATACTTCTACATGTAAACAGAATCAAATATACTTGTATTCAATGTGAATACACTGTTATAGCATGAGTTTTTACTTCTATATGTAAACAGGATCAAATATACTTGTATTCAATGTGAATACACTGTTATACCATGAGTTTTAACTTCTATGTGTAAACAGGATCAAATATACTTGTATTTAATGTGAATGCACTGTGATACCATGAGTTTATACTTCTACAAGTAAACAAAATCAAATATACTTGTATTCAATGTGAATAGACTGTTATATCATGAGTTTTTACTTCTATATGTAAACAGGATAAAAAATACTTGTATTCAATGTGAATACACTGTTATATTATGAGCTTGTACTTCTACATGTAAACAGAATCAAATATACTTGTATTCTATGTGAATACACTGTGATACCATGAGTTTAAAATTCTATTTGTAAAAACGATGAAATATACTTGTATTCATTCATCTACATGTGAACAGAATCAAATATACTTGTATTCAATGTGAATACACTGTTATACCATAAGTTTTTACTTCTATATGTAAACAGGATCAAATATACTTTTATTCAATGTGAATACACTGTTATACCATGAGTTTTTACTTCTATATGTAAACAGGATCAAATATACTTGTATTCAATGTGAATACACTTTTATACCATGAGTTTTTACTTCTATATGTAAACAGGAACAAATATACTTGTATTAAATGTGATTACACTGTTATATTATGAGTTTTTACTTCTACATGTAAACAGAATCAAATATACTTGTATTCAATGTGAATACACTGTTATATCATGAGTTTTTACTTCTATATGTAAACAGGATCAAATATACTTGTATTCAATGTGAATACACTGTTATATTATGAGTTTATACTTCTACATGTAAACAGAATCAAATATACTTGTATTCAATATCAATACACTGTTATATTATGAGTTTATACTTCAAAATGTAAACAGAATCAAATATACTTGTATTCAATGTGAATACACTGTGATACCATGAGTTTTAACTTCTATATGTAAACAGGATCAAATATACTTGTATTCAATTTAAATACACTGTTATACCATGACTTTTTACTTCTGTATGTAAACAGGATCAAATATACTTGTATTCAATGTGAATACACTGTTATATTATGAGTTTATACTTCTACATGTAAACAGGATCAAATATACTTGTATTCAATGTGAAAACACTGTTATATTATGAGTTTATACTTCTACATGTAAACAGAATCAAATATACTTGTATTCAATGTGAATACCTTGTTATATTTTGAGTTTATACTTCTACATGTAAACAGGATCAAATATACTTGTATTCAATGTGAATACACTGTTATGTAATGAGTTTTTACTTCTACATGTACACAGGATCAAATATACTTGTATTCAATATGAATACACTGTTATATTATGAGTTTATACTTCTTCATGTAAACAGAATCAAATATACTTGTATTCAATGTGAATACACTGTGATACCATGACTTTTAACTTCTATATGTAAACAGGATCAAATATACTTGTATTCAATGTGAATACACTGTTATATTATGAGCTTGTACTTCTACATGTAAACTGCATCAAATATACTTGTATTCAATGTGAATACACTGTTATACCATAAGTTTTTACTTCTATATGTAAACTGCATGGAATATACTTGTATTTAATGTGAATACACTGTTATACCATGGGTTTTTACTTCTATATGTATACTACATCAAATATACTTGTATTCAATGTGAATACACTGTTATACCATGAGTTTTTACTTCTATATGTAAACAGCATCAAATATACTTGTATTCAATGTGAATACACTGTTATACCATGAGTTTTTACTTCTATATGTATACTGCATCAAATATACTTGTATTCAATGTGAATACACTGCTATACCGTGAGTTTTTACTTCTATATGTATACTGCATCAAATTTACTTGTATTCAATGTGAATACACTGTTATACTATGAGTTCTTACTTCTGTATGTAAACTGCATCAAATATACTTGTATTCAATGTGAATACACTGTTATACCATGAGTTTTTAATTCTTTATGTAAACTGCATGGAATATACTTGTATTCAATGTGAATACACTGTTATACCACGAGTTTTTACTTCTATATGTAAACAGCATCAAATATACTTGTATTCAATGTGAATACACTGTTATACGATGAGTTTTTACTTCTATATGTATACTGCATCAAATATACTTGTATTCAATGTGAATACACTGTTATACCATGAGTTTTTACTTCTATATGTATACTGCATCAAATATACTTGTATTCAATGTGAATACACTGTTATACCATGATTTTTTACTTCTATATGTAAACTGCATCAAATATACTTGTATTCAATGTGAATACACTGTTATACCATGAGTTTTTACTTCTATATGTATACTGCATCAAATATACTTGTATTCAATGTGAATACACTGTTATACCATGATTTTTTACTTCTATATGTAAACTGCATCAAATATACTTGTATTCAATGTCAATACACTGTTATACCATGAGTTTTTACTTCTTTATGTAAACTGCATGGAATATACTTGTATTCAATGTGAATACACTGTAATACAATGAGTTTTTACTTCTATATGTATAATGCATCAAATATACTTGTATTCAATGTGAATACACTGTTATACCATGAGTTTTTACTTCGATATGTAAACTGCATCAAATATACTTGTATTCAATGTGAATACACTGTTATACCATGAGTTTTTATTTGTATATTTAAACAGCATCAAATATACTTGTATTCAATGTGAATACACTGTTATACCATGAGTTTTTACTTCTATATGTATACTGCATCAAATATACTTGTATTCAATGTGAATACACTGTTATACCATGAGTTTTTACTTCTATATGTATACTGCATCAAATATACTTGTATTCAATGTGAATACACTGTTATACCATGAGTTTTTACTTCTATATGTATACTGCATCAAATATACTTGTATTCAATGTGAATACACTGTTATACCATGAGTTTTTGCTTCTATATGTAAACTGCTTGGAATATACTTGTATTCAATGTGAATACACTGTTATACCATGAGCTTTTACTTCTATATGTATACTGCATCAAATATACTTGTATTCAATGTGAATACACTGTGATACAATGAGTTTTTACTTCTATATGTATAATGCATCAAATATACTTGTATTCAATGTGAATACACTGTTATACCATGAGTTTTTACTTCTATATGTAAACTGCATCAAATATACTTGTATTCAATGTGAATACACTGTTATACCATGAGTTTTTACTTCTTTATGTAAACTGCATCAAATATACCTGTATTCAATGTGAATACCCTGTTATACCATGAGTTTTTACTTCTATATGTAAACTGCATGGAATATACTTGTATTTAATGTGAATACACTGTTATACCATGGGTTTTTACTTCTATATGTATACTACATCAAATATACTTGTATTCAATGTGAATACACTGTTATACCATGAGTTTTTATTTGTATATTTAAACAGCATCAAATATACTTGTATTCAATGTGAATACACTGTTATACCATGAGTTTTTACTTCTATATGTATACTGCATCAAATATAATTGAATACAATGTGAATACACTGTTATACCATGAGTTTTTACTTCTATATGTAAACTGCTTCAAATATACTTGTATTTAATGTCAATACACTGTTATACCATGAGTTTTTACTTCTTTGTGTAAACTGCATGGAATATACTTGTATTCAATGTGAATACACTGTTATACCATGAGTTTTTACTTCTATATGTATACTGCATCAAATATACTTGTATTCAATGTGAATACACTGTTATACCATGAGTTTTTTTTTCTATGTGTATACTGCATCAAATATACTTGTATTCAATGTGAATACACTGTTTTACCATGAGTTTTGATTTCTATATGTAAACTGCATGGAATATACTTGTATTCAATGTGAATACACTGTTATACCATGAGTTTTTACTTCTATATGTACACTGCATGGAATATACTTGTATTCAATGTGAATACACTGTTATACCATGAGCTTTTACTTCTATATGTAAACTGCATCAAATATACTTGTATTCAATGTGAATACACTGTTATACCATGAGTTTTTACTTCTATATGTATACTGCATCAAATATACTTGTATTCAATGTGAATACACTGTTATACCATGAGTTTTTACTTCTATATGTAAACAGCATCAAATCTACTTGTATTCAATGTGAATACACTGTTATACCATGAGTTTTTACTTCTATATGTAAACAGCATCAAATATACTTGTATTCAATGTGAATACACTGTTATACCACGAGTTTTTACTTCTATATGTATACTGCATCAAATATACTTGTATTCAATGTGAATACACTGTTATACCATGAGTTTTTACTTCTATATGTATAGTGCATCAAATATACTTGTATTCAATGTGAATCCACTGTTATACCATGAGTTTTTACTTCTATATGTATACTGCATCAAATATACTTGTATTCAATGTGAATACGCTGTTATACCTTGAGTTTTTACTTCTATATGTAAACAGCATCAAATATACTTGTATTCAATGTGAATACACTGTTATACCACGAGTTTTTACTTCTATCTGTATTCTGCATGGAATATACTTGTATTCAATGTGAATACACTTTTATACCATGAGTTTTTACTTCTATATGTATACTGCATGGAATATACTTGTATTCAATGTGAATACACTGTTATACCATGAGTTTTGACTTCTATATGTATACTGCATCAAATATACTTGTATTCCATGTGAATACACTGTTATACCATGAGTTTTTACTTCTTTATGTAAACTGCATGGAATATACTTGTATTCAATGTGAATACACTGTTATACCATGAGTTTTTACTTCTTTATGTAAACTGCATGGAATATACTTGTATTCAATGTGAATACACTGTTATACCATGAGTTTTTACTTCTATATGTATACTGCATCAAATATACTTGTATTCAATGTGAATACACTGTTATACCATGATTTTTTACTTGTATATGTAAACTGCATCAAATATACTTGTATTCAATGTCAATACACTGTTATACCATGAGTTTTTACTTCTTTATGTAAACTGCATAGAATATACTTGTATTCAATGTGAATACACTGTAATACAATGAGTTTTTACTTCTATATGTATAATGCATCAAATATACTTGTATTCAATGTGAATACACTGTTATACCATGAGTTTTTACTTCTATATGTAAACTGCATCAAATATACTTGTATTCAATGTGAATACACTGTTATACCATGAGTTTTTACTTCTTTATGTAAACTGCATCAAATATACCTGTATTAAATGTGAATACCCTGTTATACCATGAGTTTTTACTTCTATATGTAAACTGCATGGAATATACTTGTATTTAATGTGAATACACTGTTATACCATGGGTTTTTACTTCTATATGTATACTACATCAAATATACTTGTATTCAATGTGAATACACTGTTATACCATGAGTTTTTATTTGTATATTTAAACAGCATCAAATATACTTGTATTCAATGTGAATACACTGTTATACCATGAGTTTTTACTTCTATATGTATACTGCATCAAATATACTTGTATTCAATGTGAATACACTGTTATACCACGAGTTTTTACTTCTATATGTATACTGCATCAAATATACTTGTATTCAATGTGAATACACTGTTATACCATGAGTTTTTACTTCTATATGTATACTGCATCAAATATACTTGTATTCAATGTGAATACACTGTTATACCATGAGTTTTTGCTTCTATATGTATACTGCATCAAATATACTTGTATTCAATGTGAATACACTGTTATACCATGAGTTTTTACTTCCATATGTAAACAGCATCAAATATACTTGTATTCAATGTGAATACACTGTTATACCATGAGTTTTTACTTCTATATGTATACTGCATCAAATATACTTGAATACAATGTGAATACACTGTTATACCATGAGTTTTTACTTCTATATGTAAACTGCATCAAATATACTTGTATTTAATGTCAATACACTGTTATACCATGAGTTTTTACTTCTTTATGTAAACTGCATGGAATATACTTGTATTCAATGTGAATACACTGTTATACCATGAGTTTTTACTTCTATATGTATACTGCATCAAATATACTTGTATTCAATGTGAATACACTGTTACACCATGAGTTTTTTTTTTCTATGTGTATACTGCATCAAATATACTTGTATTCAATTTGAATACACAGTTTTACCATGAGTTTTGACTTCTATATGTAAACTGCATGGAATATACTTGTATTCAATGTGAATACACTGTTATACCATGAGTTTTTACTTCTATATGTAAACTGCATGGAATATACTTGTATTCAATGTGAATACACTGTTATACCATGAGCTTTAACTTCTATATGTATACTGCATCAAATATACTTGTATTCAATGTGAATACACTGTTATACCATGATTTTTTACTTCTATATGTAAACTGCATCAAATATACTTGTATTCAATGTCAATACACTGTTATACCATGAGTTTTTACTTCTTTATGTAAACTGCATGGAATATACTTGTATTCAATGTGAATACACTGTTATACCATGAGTTTTTACTTCTATATGTATACTGCATCAAATATACTTGTATTCAATGTGAATACACTGTTATACCATGAGTTTTTACTTCTTTATGTAAACTGCATGGAATATACTTGTATTCAATGTGAATACACTGTTATACCACAAGTTTTTACTTCTATATGTAAGCAGTATCAAATATACTTGTATTCATTGTGAATACAGTGTTATACCATGAGTTTTTACTTCTATATGTATACTGCATCAAATATACTTGTATTCAATGTGAATACACTGTTATACCATGAGTTTTTACTTCTATATGTATACTGCATCAAATATACTTGTATTCAATGTGAATACACTGTTATACCATGATTTTTTACTTCTATATGTAAACTGCATTGAATATACTTGTATTCAATGTGAATACACTGTTATACCATGAGTTTTTACTTCTATATGTAAACTGCATGGAATATACTTGTATTCAATGTGAATACACTGTTATACCATGAGTTTTTACTTCTATATGTAAACTGCATCAAATATACTTGTATTCAATGTGAAAACACTGTTATACCATGAGTTTTTACTTCTTTATGTAAACTGCATCAAATATACCTGTATTCAATGTGAATACCCTGTTATACCATGAGTTTTTACTTCTATATGTAAACTGCATGGAATATACTTGTATTTAATGTGAATACACTGTTATACCATGGGTTTTTACTTCTATATGTATACTACATCAAATATACTTGTATTCAATGTGAATACACTGTTATACCATGAGTTTTTATTTGTACATTTAAACAGCATCAAATATACTTGTATTCAATGTGAATACACTGTTATACCATGAGTTTTTACTTCTATATGTATACTGCATCAAATATACTTGTATTCAATGTGAATACACTGTTATACCATGAGTTTTTACTTCTATATGTATACTGCATCAAATATACTTGTATTCAATGTGAATACACTGTTATACCACGAGTTTTTACTTCTATCTGTATTCTGCATGGAATATACTTGTATTCAATGTGAATACACTGTTATACCATGAGTTTTTACTTCTATATGTAAACAGCATCAAATATACTTGTATTCAATGTGAATACACTGTTATACCATGAGTTTTTACTTCTATATGTAAACAGCATCAAATATACTTGTATTCAATGTGAATACACTGTTATACCATGAGTTTTTACTTCTATATGTATACTGCATCAAATATACTTGTATTCAATGTGAATACACTGTTATACCATGAGTTTTTACTTCTATATGTAAAGTGCATCAAATATACTTGTATTCAATGTGAATACACTGTTATACCATGAGTTTTTACTTCTATATGTAAACTGCATCAAATATACTTGTATTCAATGTGAATACACTGTTATACCATGAGTTTTTACTTCTATATGTATACTGCATCAAATATACTTGTATTCAATGTGAATACACTGTTATACCATGAGTTTTTACTTCTATATGTAAACTGCATGGAATATACTTGTATTCAATGTGAATACACTGTTATACCATGAGTTTTTACTTCTATATGTAAACTGCATGGAATATACTTGTATTGAATGTGAATACACTGTTATACCATGAGTTTTTATTTAATATCTTACTGCATCAAATATACTTGTATTCAATGTGGATACACTGTTATACCATGAGTTTTTACTTCTATATGTAAACTGCATGGAATATACTTGTATTCAATGTGAATACACTGTTATACCATGAGTTTTTACTTCTATATGTAAACTGCATGGAATATACTTGTATTCAATGTGAATACACTGTTATACCATGAGTTTTTACTTCTATATGTAAACTGCATGGAATATACTTGTATTCAATGTGAATAAACTGTTATACCATGAGTTTTTACTTCTATATGTAAACGGCATGGAATATACTTGTATTCAATGTGAATACACTGTTATACCATGAGTTTTTACTTCTATATGTAAACAGCATCAAATATACTTGTATTCAATGTGAATACACTGTTAAACCATGAGTTTTTACTTCTATATGTATACTGCATGAAATATACTTGTATTCAATGTGAATACACTGTTATACCATGAGTTTTTACTTCTATATGTAAACTGCATGGAATATACTTGTATTCAATGTGAATACACTGTTATACCATGAGTTTTTACTTCTATATGTAAACTGCATGGAATATACTTGTATTCAATGTGAATACACTGTTATACCATGAGTTTTTACTTCTATATGTAAACTGCATCAAATATACTTGTATTCAATGTGAATACACTGTTATACCATGAGTTTTTACTTCTATATGTATACTGCATCAAATATACTTGTATTCAATGTGAATACACTGTTATACCATGAGTTTTTACTTCTATATGTAAACTGCATGGAATATACTTGTATTCAATGTGAATACACTGTTATACCATGAGTTTTTACTTCTATATGTAAACTGCATGGAATATACTTGTATTCAATGTGAATACACTGTTATACCATGAGTTTTTACTTCTATATGTAAACTGCATGGAATATACTTGTATTCAATGTGAATACATTGTTATACCATGAGTTTTTACTTCTATATGTAAACTGCATGGAATATACTTGTATTCAATGTGAATACACTGTGATACCATGAGTTTTTACTTATATATGTAAACTGCATGGAATATATTTGTATTCATTGTGAATACACTGTTATACCATTAGTTTTTACTTCTATATGTATACTGCAACGAATATACTTGTATTCAATGTGAATACACTGTTTTTTCTTGAGTTTTTACTTCTATATGTAAACAGCATCAAATATACTTGTTTTCAATGTGAATACACTGTTATACCATGAGTTTTTACTTCTATATGTAAACTGCATGGAATATACTTGTATTCAATGTGAATACAATGTTATACCATGAGTTTTTACTTCTATATGTAAACTGCATGGAATATACTTGTATTCAATGTGAATACACTGTTATACCATGAGTTTTTACTTCTATATGTAAACTGCATGGAATATACTTGTATTCAATGTGAATACACTGTTATACCATGAGTTTTTAGTTCTATATGTAAACTGCATGGAATATACTTGTATTCAATGTGAATACAATGTTATACCATGAGATTTTACTTCTATATGTATACTGCATCAAATATACTTGTATTCAATGTGAATACACTGTTACACCATGAGTTTTTACTCCTATATGTAAACTGCATGGCATATACTTGTATTCAATGTGAATACACTGTTATACCATGAGTTTTTACTTCTATATGTAAACTGCATGGGATATACTTGTATTCAATGTGAATACACTGTTATACCATGAGTTGTTACTTCTATATGTAAACAGCATCAAATATACTTGTATTCAATGTGAATACACTGTTATACC
This sequence comes from Daphnia magna, assembly GCF_020631705.1. NCBI lineage: Eukaryota > Metazoa > Arthropoda > Branchiopoda > Diplostraca > Daphniidae > Daphnia > Daphnia magna. The sequence continues at coordinate 23,006 of NW_025533364.1, read as the reverse complement.
ATGAGTTTTTACTTCTATATGTAAACAGCATCAAATATACTTGTATTCAATGTGAATACACTGTTATACCATGAGTTTTTACTTCTATATATAAACTGTATCAAATATACTTGTATTCAATGTGAATACACTGTTATACCATGAGTTTTTACTTCTATATGTAAACTGCATGGAATATACTTGTATTCAATGTGAATACACTGTTATACCATGAGTTTTTACTTCTATATGTATAGTGCATGAAATATACTTGTATTCAATGTGAATACACTGTTATACCATGAGTTATTAGTTCTATATGTAAACTGCATGGAATATACTTGTATTCAATGTGAATACACTGTTATACCATGAGTTTTTACTTCTATATGTAAACTGCATGAAATATACTTGTATTGAATGTGAATACACTGTTATACCATGAGTTTTTACTTCTATATGTAAACTATCTATATGTAAACTGCATGGAATATACTTGTATTCAATGTGAATACACTGTTATACCATGAGTTTTTACTTCTATATGTAAACTGCATGGAATATACTTGTATTCAATGTGAATACACTGTTATACCATGAGTTTTTACTTCTATATGTAAACTGCATGGAATATACTTGTATTCAATGTGAATACACTGTTATACCATGAGTTTTTACTTCTATATGTAAACTGCATGGAATATACTTGTATTCAATGTGAATACACTGTTATACCATGAGTTTTTACTTCTATATGTAAACTGCATGGAATATACTTGTATTCAATGTGAATACACTGTTATACCATGAGTTTTTACTTCTATATGTAAACTGCATGGAATATACTTGTATTCAATGTGAATACACTGTTATACCATGAGTTTTTACTTCTATATGTAAACTGCATGGAATATACTTGTATTCAATGTGAATACACTGTTATACCATGAGTTTTTACTTCTATATGTATACTGCATCAAATATACTTGTATTCAATGTGAATACACTGTTATACCATGAGTTTTTACTTCTATATGTAAACTGCATGGAATATACTTGTATTCAATGTGAATACACTGTTATACCATGAGTTTTTACTTCTATATGTAAACTGCATGGAAAATACTTGTATTCAATGTGAATACACTGTTATACCATGAGTTTTTACTTCTATATGTATACTGCATGGAATATACTTGTATTCAATGTGAATACACTGTTATACCATGAGTTTTTACTTCTATATGTAAACAGCATGGAATATACTTGTATTCAATGTGAATACACTGTTATACCATGAGTTTTTACTTCTATATGTAAACAGCATCAAATATACTTGTATTCAATGTGAATACACTGTTATACCATGAGTTTTTACTTCTATATGAAAACAGCATGAAATATACTTGTATTCAATGTGAATACACTGTTATACCATGAGTTTTTACTTCTATATGTAAACTGCATGGAATATACTTGTATTCAATGTGAATACACTGTTATACCATGAGTTTTTACTTCTATATGTAAACTGCATGGAATATACTTGTATTCAATGTGAATACACTGTTATACCATGAGTTTTTAGTTCTATATGTATACTGCATGGAATATACTTGTATTCAATGTGAATACACTGTTTTACCATGAGTTTTTACTTCTATATGTAAACTGCATGGAATATACTTGTATTCAATGTGAATACACTGTTATACCATGAATTTTTACTTCTATATGTAAACTGCATGGAATATACTTGTATTCAATGTGAATACACTGTTATACCATGAGTTTTTACTTCTATATGTAAACTGCATGGAATATACTTGTATTCAATGTGAATACACTGTTATACCATGAGTTTTTAGTTCTATATGTAAACTGCATGGAATATACTTGTATTCAATGTGAATACACTGTTATACCATGAGTTTTTACTTCTATATGTAAACTGCATGGAATATACTTGTATTCAATGTGAATACACTGTTATACCATGAGTTTTTAGTTCTATATGTAAACTGCATCGAATATACTTGTATTCAATGTGAATACACTGTTATATCATGAGTTTTTACTTCTATATGTAAACTGCATCAAATATACTTGTATTCAATGTGAATACACTGTTATACCATGAGTTTTTACTTCTATATGTAAACTGCATGGAATATACTTGTATTCAATGTGAATACACTGTTATACCATGAGTTTTTACTTCTATATGTAAACTGCATTTAATATACATATTGTCGCGGTTATTTGAGGCCCCATGGACTAGTTGTCACGTCCGGCGCTTCTGTATCGGCTATTGACCGCAACTCTACCCGAGATGTCCGGCAGTCTTGTCAGCAGATATTTCTCCCGGTAGCTGCTGTCTACGTTAGTGCATAAATACTTGTGTGTGTCCCTTGCTGTGCCCCCAGTCTAGTTGTAACTGTTTGTTAGTACTGTGTGTGTGTGAGCGCACCGACAATGAATACAATCTTAATCGCTACTTGAGTCTCAGCGTTATTCCTCGGTGCGACATGGTGGAGATGCAGAACTTGTGGTAAGTCTTTGCGCTGTTTCATTCTATTGTGCTCTAGTTGTGCGGAGGCGGAGGCTGTTAGGGGCTTCCGAGAGTCGTCGACCCAACTGGCCTATGCGCCTTAAACTGTTGGGGTACGAAGCCACAGCACCGGCCGTGTGACGGGCGATTAGGATGCGATAGCGCGGGGACGGCCATAAGAATTTCTGGGGAGGTAGGTGGGACCTAGTGGTGATTAAGGGGGCGTAGAGGCGGACAGTGGTGCGCTGCAAGGCGGTAGATCACCGCCGGTAACGATTGAAAAATCGGGAGTTTAGACGAAGAGTCGTTCGTCGGGAGGCGGTAGGTTACCGTTGTGAGCGATCAAGACGGATTTAGACAAAGAGTCGTTCGTCGGGAGGCGGTAGGTTACCGTTGTGAGCGATCTGAGGATCGGGTTTTAGACGAAGAGTCGTTCGTCGGGAGGCGGTAGGTTACCGTTGTGAGCGATCGGAAGATCGGATTTAGACGAAGAGTCGTTCGTCGGGAGGCGGTAGGTTACCGTTGTGAGCGATCGGAGGATCGGGTTTTAGACGAAGAGTCGTTCGTCGGGAGGCGGTAGGTTACCGTTGTGGGCGATCTGAGGATCGGGCTTTAGACAAATAGTCAGAAGGCAGTAGATGAGTGGGGGTGCTGGTAGAGCCAGGGGAAGACAACGCCCTCGCGACGAGTTTGGGCGATTTGCGCCAAGGGTTGATCAAGCAATTGTAGGTGGTATCGTCGAAACCCTCAACCCGAGTAACCTTGTGCGAAGGAACGGGAGTCGAGTGGACGACTGTGTAGGTGAGCCAGGAGGATTATCCGGGTGGGAAGACCGTACACGGGTAATAACGAGAGTAATGCTGGGAAAAGTTATGGGAAGGGAGGAAAAACCCAGCGTATGGACCCATGGCAGCAAGATGCAGACGGTAGAAACGAGGTTGGAAAAGATCGAGAGAATGTTGGAGGATTTCAATGTAGAGAAGAAAAAGAGCGGCGTTGAAAGCAGCCGGATTGACAGAGAAGGATGAAGCAGAGGGGAGGACTGTTTGGCCAAGCTGAAGACCCCTCAATTGCGTAGAGAAGGAGCGAACACTGCATGGGAATTCTCCGGTCGGGATGGCGGGAGCAGTAGTGACTTGGACCACCTACGAAAAAGTGGAAAAATCCCCCAACTTATGTTATTTTATGAACTCATGTACTTTTTTTTCCCTCTCTCTCTCGGTTGATGTTTGGCAAGGTATTGTCTTTGTAGAGTGTAGAGGGGTCAAATGTTCCCCATGGTATGTTGAGTTTTTGGGATATAGAGTCTTATAGGAAAGTAATAGCGGTCGGGACGACTCGCTATCTAGGGAGGGAGATGTCGCGGTTATTTGAGGCCCCATGGACTAGTTGTCACGTCCGGCGCTTCTGTATCGGCTATTGACCGCAACTCTACCCGAGATGTCCGGCAGTCTTGTCAGCAGATATTTCTCCCGGTAGCTGCTGTCTACGTTAGTGCATAAATACTTGTGTGTGTCCCTTGCTGTGCCCCCAGTCTAGTTGTAACTGTTTGTTAGTGTTATGTACGTTTGACGCACCCACGGTGAATACAATCTTAATCGCTACTTGAGTCTCAGCGTTATTCCTCGGTGCGACAATATATTCAATGTGAATACACTGTTATACCATGAGTTTTTAGTTCTATATGTAAACAGCATCAAATATACTTGTATTCAATATGAATACACTGTTATACCATGAGTTTTTAGTTCAATATGTAAACAGCATCAAATATACTTGTATTCAATGTGAATACACTGTTATACCATGAGTTTTTACTTCTATATGTAAACTGCATGGAATATACTTGTATTCAATGTGAATACACTGTTATACCATGAGTTTTTACTTCTATATGTAAACTGCATGGAATATACTTGTATTCAATGTGAATACACTGTTATACCATGAGTTTTTACTTCTATATGTAAACTGCATGGAATATACTTGTATTCAATGTGAATACACTGTTATACCATGAGTTTTTACTTCTATATGTAAACTGCATGGAATATACTTGTATTCAATGTGAATACACTGTTATACCATGAGTTTTTACTTCTATATGTAAACTGCATGGAATATACTTGTATTCAATGTGAATACACTGTTATACCATGAGTTTTTTCGTTCTATATGTAAACAGCATCAAATATACTTGTATTCAATGTGAATACACTGTTATACCATGAGTTTTTACTTCTATATGTAAACTGCATGGAATATACTTGTATTCAATGTGAATACACTGTTATACCATGAGTTTTTACTTCTATATGTAAACTGCATGGAATATACTTGTATTCAATGTGAATACACTGTTATACCATGAGTTTTTACTTCTATATGTAAACAGCATCAAATATACTTGTATTCAATGTGAATACACTGTTATACCATGAGTTTTTACTTCTATATGTAAACTGCATGGAATATACTTGTATTCAATGTGAATACACTGTTATACCATGAGTTTTTACTTCTATATGTAAACTGCATGGAATATACTTGTATTCAATGTGAATACACTGTTATACCATGAGTTTTAAGTTCTATATAGGAAACTGCATGGAATATACTTGTATTCAATGTGAATACACTGTTATACCATGAGTTTTTACTTCTATATGTAAACTGCATCAAATATACTTGTATTCAATGTGAATACACTGTTATACCATGAGTTTTACTTCTATATGTAAACTGCATGGAATATACTTGTATTCAATGTGAATACACTGTTATACCATGAGTTTTTACTTCTATATGTAAACTGCATGGAATATACTTGTATTCAATGTGAATACACTGTTATACCATGAGTTTTTACTTCTATATGTAAACTGCATGGAATATACTTGTATTCAATGTGAATACACTGTTATACCATGAGTTTTTACTTCTATATGTAAACTGCATGGAATATACTTGTATTCAATGTGAATACACTGTTATACCATGAGTTTTTACTTCTATATGTAAACAGCATCAAATATACTTGTATTCAATGTGAATACACTGTTATACCATGAGTTTTTACTTCTATATGTAAACTGCATCAAATATACTTGTATTCAATGTGAATACACTGTTATACCATGAGTTTTTACTTCTATATGTAAACAGCATCAAATATACTTGTATTCAATGTGAATACACTGTTATACCATGAGTTTTTACTTCTATATGTAAACAGCATGAAATATACTTGTATTCAATGTGAATACACTGTTATACCATGAGTTTTTACTTCTATATGTAAACAGCATGAAATATACTTGTATTCAATGTGAATACACTGTTATACCATGAGTTTTTACTTCTATATGTAAACTGCATGGAATATACTTGTATTCAATGTGAATACACTGTTATACCATGAGTTTTTACTTCTATATGTAAACTGCATGGAATATACTTGTATTCAATGTGAATACACTGTTATACCATGAGTTTTTACTTCTATATGTAAACTGCATGGAATATACTTGTATTCAATGTGAATACACTGTTATACCATGAGTTTTTACTTCTATATGTAAACAGCATGAAATATACTTGTATTCAATGTGAATACACTGTTATACCATGAGTTTTTACTTCTATATGTAAACTGCATGGAATATACTTGTATTCAATGTGAATACACTGTTATACCATGAGTTTTTACTTCTATATGTAAACTGCATGAAATATACTTGTATTCAATGTGAATACACTGTTATACCATGAGTTTTTACTTCTATATGTAAACAGCATCAAATATACTTGTATTCAATGTGAATACACTGTTATACCATGTGTTTTTACTTCTATATGTAAACAGCATCAAATATACTTGTATTCAATGTGAATACACTGTTATACCATGAGTTTTTACTTCTATATGTAAACTGCATCGAATATACTTGTATTCAATGTGAATACACTGTTATACCATGAGTTTTTACTTCTATATGTAAACTGCATGGAATATACTTGTATTCAATGTGAATACACTGTTATACCATGAGTTTTTACTTCTATATGTAAACTGCATGGAATATACTTGTATTCAATGTGAATACACTGTTATACCATGAGTTTTTACTTCTATACGTAAACTGCATCGAATATACTTGTATTCAATGTGAATACACTGTTATACCATGAGTTTTTACTTCTATATGTAAACAGCATGAAATATACTTGTATTCAATGTGAATACACTGTTATACCATGAGTTTTTACTTCTATATGTAAACTGCATGGAATATACTTGTATTCAATGTGAATACACTGTTATACCATGAGTTTTTACTTCTATATGTAAACTGCATGAAATATACTTGTATTCAATGTGAATACACTGTTATACCATGAGTTTTTACTTCTATATGTAAACAGCATCAAATATACTTGTATTCAATGTGAATACACTGTTATACCATGAGTTTTTACTTCTATATGTAAACAGCATCAAATATACTTGTATTCAATGTGAATACACTGTTATACCATGAGTTTTTACTTCTATATGTAAACAGCATGAAATATACTTGTATTCAATGTGAATACACTGTTATACCATGAGTTTTTACTTCTATATGTAAACTGCATGGAATATACTTGTATTCAATGTGAATACACTGTTATACCATGAGTTTTTACTTCTATATGTAAACTGCATGGAATATACTTGTATTCAATGTGAATACACTGTTATACCATGAGTTTTTACTTCTATATGTAAACTGCATGGAATATACTTGTATTCAATGTGAATACACTGTTATTCCATGAGTTTTTACTTCTATATGTAAACAGCATCAAATATACTTGTATTCAATGTGAATACACTGTTATACCATGAGTTTTTACTTCTATATGTAAACTGCATGGAATATACTTGTATTCAATGTGAATACACTGTTATACCATGAGTTTTTACTTCTATATGTAAACTGCATGAAATATACTTGTATTCAATGTGAATACACTGTTATACCATGAGTTTTTACTTCTATATGTAAACTGCATGGAATATACTTGTATTCAATGTGAATACACTGTTATACCATGAGTTTTTACTTCTATATGTAAACAGCATGAAATATACTTGTATTCAATGTGAATACACTGTTATACCATGAGTTTTTACTTCTATATGTAAACTGCATGAAATATACTTGTATTCAATGTGAATACACTGTTATACCATGAGTTTTTACTTCTATATGTAAACTGCATGGAATATACTTGTATTCAATGTGAATACACTGTTATACCATGAGTTTTTACTTCTATATGTAAACTGCATGGAATATACTTGTATTCAATGTGAATACACTGTTATACCATGAGTTTTTACTTCTATATAAACACATACTTGAATATAATTGTATTCAATGTGAATACACTGTTATACCATGAGTTTTTACTTCTATATGTAAACTGCATCAAATATACTTGTATTCAATGTGAATACACTGTTATACCATGAGTTTTTACTTCTATATGTAAACAGCATCAAATATACTTGTATTCAATGTGAATACACTGTTATACCATGAGTTTTTACTTCTATATGTAAACTGCATGGAATATACTTGTATTCAATGTGAATACACTGTTATACCATGAGTTTTTACTTCTATATGTAAACTGCATGGAATATACTTGTATTCAATGTGAATACACTGTTATACCATGAGTTTTTACTTCTATATGTAAACTGCATGAAATATACTTGTATTCAATGTGAATACACTGTTATACCATGAGTTTTTACTTCTATATGTAAACTATATGTAAACTGCATGGAATATACTTGTATTCAATGTGAATACACTGTTATACCATGAGTTTTTACTTCTATATGTAAACTGCATGGAATATACTTGTATTCAATGTGAATACACTGTTATACCATGAGTTTTTACTTCTATATGTAAACTGCATGGAATATACTTGTATTCAATGTGAATACACTGTTATACCATGAGTTTTTACTTCTATATGTAAACTGCATGGAATATACTTGTATTCAATGTGAATACACTGTTATACCATGAGTTTTTACTTCTATATGTAAACTGCATGGAATATACTTGTATTCAATGTGAATACACTGTTATACCATGAGTTTTTACTTCTATATGTAAACTGCATGGAATATACTTGTATTCAATGTGAATACACTGTTATACCATGAGTTTTTACTTCTATATGTAAACTGCATGGAATATACTTGTATTCAATGTGAATACACTGTTATACCATGAGTTTTTACTTCTATATGTAAACTGCATCAAATATACTTGTATTCAATGTGAATACACTGTTATACCATGAGTTTTTACTTCTATATGTAAACTTGCATGGAATATACTTGTATTCAATGTGAATACACTGTTATACCATGAGTTTTTACTTCTATATGTAAACTGCATGGAATATACTTGTATTCAATGTGAATACACTGTTATACCATGAGTTTTTACTTCTATATGTAAACTGCATGGAATATACTTGGAATCAATGCTTGAATACACTGTTATACCATGAGTTTTTACTTCTATATGTAAACTGCATCAAATATACTTGTATTCAATGTGAATACACTGTTATACCATGAGTTTTTACTTCTATATGTAAACAGCATCAAATATACTTGTATTCAATGTGAAAACACTGTTATACCATGAGTTTTTACTTCTATATGTAAACAGCATCAAATATACTTGTATTCAATGTGAATACACTGTTTTACCATGAAATTTTACTTCTATATGAAAACAGCATCAAATATACTTGTATTCAATGTGAATACACTGTTATACCATGAGTTTTTACTTCTATATGTAAAGTGCATGGAATATACTTGTATTCAATGTGAATACACTGTTATACCATGAGTTTTTACTTCTATATGTAAACTGCATGGAATATACTTGTATTTAATGTGAATACACTGTTATACCATGAGTTTTTACTTCTATATGTAAACTGCATGGAATATACTTGTATTCAATGTGAATAAACTGTTATACCATGAGTTTTTACTTCTATATGTATACTGCATCAAATATACTTGTATTCAATGTGAATACACTGTTATACCATGAGTTTTTACTTCTATATGTAAACTATCTATATGTAAACTGCATGGAATATACTTGTATTCAATGTGAATACACTGTTATACCATGAGTTTTTACTTCTATATGTAAACTGCATGGAATATACTTGTATTCAATGTGAATACACTGTTATACCATGAGTTTTTACTTCTATATGTAAACTGCATGGAATATACCTGTATTCAATGTGAATACACTGTTATACCATGAGTTTTTACTTCTATATGTAAACTGCATGGAATATACTTGTATTCAATGTGAATACACTGTTATACCATGAGTTTTTACTTCTATATGTAAACTGCATGGAATATACTTGTATTCAATGTGAATACACTGTTATACCATGAGTTTTTACTTCTATATGTAAACTGCATGGAATATACTTGTATTCAATGTGAATACACTGTTATACCATGAGTTTTTACTTCTATATGTAAATTGCATTGAATATACTTGTATTCAATGTTAATACACTGTTATATCATGAGTTTTTAATTCTATATGTATACTGCATCAAATATACTTGTATTCAATGTGAATACACTGTTATACCATGAGTTTTTACTTCTATATGTAAATTGCATGGAATATACTTGTATTCAATGTGAATACACTGTTATACCATGAGTTTTTACTTCTATATGTAAACTGCATGGAATATACTTGTATTCAATGTGAATACACTGTTATACCATGAGTTTTTACTTCTATATGTAAACTGCTTGGAAAATACTTGTATTCAATGTGAATACACTGTTATACCATGAGTTTTTACTTCTATATGTAAACTGCATCAAATATACTTGTATTCAATGTGAATACACTGTTATACCATGAGTTTTTACTTCTATATGTAAACAGCATCAAATATACTTGTATTCAATGTGAAAACACTGTTATACCATGAGTTTTTACTTCTATATGTAAACAGCATCAAATATACTTGTATTCAATGTGAATACACTGTTATACCATGAGTTTTTACTTCTATATGTAAACAGCATCAAATATACTTGTATTCAATGTGAATACACTGTTATACCATGAGTTTTTACTTCTATATGTAAACTGCATGGAATATACTTGTATTCAATGTGAATACACTGTTATACCATGAGTTTTTACTTCTATATGTAAACTGCATGGAATATACTTGTATTTAATGTGAATACACTGTTATACCATGAGTTTTTACTTCTATATGTAAACTGCATGGAATATACTTGTATTCAATGTGAATACACTGTTATACCATGAGTTTTTACTTCTATATGTAAACTGCATGGAATATACTTGTATTCAATGTGAATACACTGTTATACCATGAGTTTTTACTTCTATATGTAAACTGCATGGAATATACTTGTATTCAATGTGAATACACTGTTATACCATGAGTTTTTACTTCTATATGTAAACTGCATCAAATATACTTGTATTCAATGTGAATACACTGTTATACCATGAGTTTTTACTTCTATATGTAAACTGCATGGAATATACTGTATTCAATGTGAATACACTGTTATACCATGAGTTTTTACTTCTATATGTAAACTGCATGGAATATACTTGTATTCAATGTGAATACACTGTTATACCATGAGTTTTTACTTCTATATGTAAACTGCATGGAATATACTTGTATTCAATGTGAATACACTGTTATACCATGAGTTTTTACTTCTATATAGTAAACTGCATGGAATATACTTGTATTCAATGTGAATACACTGTTATACCATGAGTTTTTACTTCTATATGTATACTGCATCAAATATACTTGTATCCAATGTGAATACACTGTTATACCATGAGTTTTTACTTCTATATGTAAACTGCATCAAATATACTTGTATTCAATGTGAATACACTGTTATACCATGAGTTTTTACTTCTATATGTAAACTGCACCAAATATACTTGTATTCAATGTGAATACACTGTTATACCATGAGTTTTTACTTCTATATGTAAAGTGCATCAAATATACTTGTATTCAATGTGAATACACTGTTATACCATGAGTTTTTACTTCTATATGTAAACTGTATGGAATATACTTGTATTCAATGTGAATACACTGTTATACCATGAGTTTTTACTTCTATATGTAAACTGCATGGAATATACTTGTATTCAATGTGAATACACTGTTATACCATGAGTTTTTATTCCTATATGTATACTGCATCAAATATACTTTTATTCAATGTGAATACACTGTTATACCATGAGTTTTTACTTCTATATGTAAACTGCATGGAATATACTTGTATTCAATGTGAATACACTGTTATACCATGAGTTTTTACTTCTATATGTAAACTGCATGGAATATACTTGTATTCAATGTGAATACACTGTTATACCATGAGTTTTTACTTCTATATGTATACTGCATCAAATATACTTGTATTCAATGTGAATACACTGTTATACCATGAGTTTTTACTTCTATATGTAAACTATCTATATGTAAACTGCATGGAATATACTTGTATTCAATGTGAATACACTGTTATACCATGAGTTTTTACTTGTATATGTAAACTGCATGGAATATACTTGTATTCAATGTGAATACACTGTTATACCATGAGTTTTTACTTCTATATGTAAACTGCATGGAATATACCTGTATTCAATGTGAATACACTGTTATACCATGAGTTTTTACTTCTATATGTAAACTGCATGAAATATACTTGTATTCAATGTGAATACACTGTTATACCATGAGTTTTTACTTCTATATGTAAACTGCATGGAATATACTTGTATTCAATGTGAATACACTGTTATACCATGAGTTTTTACTTCTATATGTAAACTGCATGGAATATACTTGTATTCAATGTGAATACACTGTTATACCATGAGTTTTTACTTCTATATGTAAACTGCATGGAATATACTTGTATTCAATGTGAATACACTGTTATACCATGAGTTTTTAATTCTATATGTAAACTGCATCAAATATACTTGTATTCAATGTGAATACACTGTTATACCATGAGTTTTTACTTCTATATGTAAACTGCATGGAATATACTTGTATTCAATGTGAATACACTGTTATACCATGAGTTTTTACTTCTATATGTAAACTGCATGGAATATACTTGTATTCAATGTGAATACACTGTTATACCATGAGTTTTTACTTCTATATGTAAACTGCATGGAAAATACTTGTATTCAATGTGAATACACTGTTATACCATGAGTTTTTACTTCTATATGTAAACTGCATCAAATATACTTGTATTCAATGTGAATACACTGTTATACCATGAGTTTTTACTTCTATATGTAAACAGCATCAAATATACTTGTATTCAATGTGAATACACTGTTATACCATGAGTTTTTACTTCTATATGTAAACAGCATCAAATATACTTGTATTCAATGTGAATACACTGTTATACCATGAGTTTTTACTTCTATATGTAAACAGCATCAAATATACTTGTATTCAATGTAAATACACTGTTATACCATGAGTTTTTACTTCTATATGTAAACTGCATGGAATATACTTGTATTCAATGTGAATACACTGTTATACCATGAGTTTTTACTTCTATATGTAAACTGCATGGAATATACTTGTATTCAATGTGAATACACTGTTATACCATGAGTTTTTACTTCTATATGTAAACTGCATGAAATATACTTGTATTCAATGTGAATACACTGTTATACCATGAGTTTTTACTTCTATATGTAAACTGCATCAAATATACTTGTATTCAATGTGAATACACTGTTATACCATGAGTTTTTACTTCTATATGTAAACCGAGCATCAAATATACTTGTATTCAATGTGAATACACTGTTATACCATGAGTTTTTACTTCTATATGTAAACAGCATCAAATATACTTGTATTCAATGTGAATACACTGTTATACCATGAGTTTTTACTTCTATACGTGAAACTGCATGGAATATACTTGTATTCAATGTGAATACACTGTTATACCATGAGTTTTTACTTCTATATGTAAACTGCATGGAATATACTTGTATTCAATGTGAATACACTGTTATACCATGAGTTTTTACTTCTATATGTAAACTGCATGGAATATACTTGTATTCAATGTGAATACACTGTTATACCATGAGTTTTTACTTCTATATGTAAACTGCATGGAATATACTTGTATTCAATGTGAATACACTGTTATACCATGAGTTTTTACTTCTATATGTAAACTGCATGGAATATACTTGTATTCAATGTGAATACACTGTTATACCATGAGTTTTTACTTCTATATGTAAACTGCATGAAATATACTTGTATTCAATGTGAATACACTGTTATACCATGAGTTTTTACTTCTATATGTATAAACGCATCAAATATACTTGTATTCAATGTGAATACACTGTTATACCATGAGTTTTTACTTCTATAGTAAACTGCATGGAATATACTTGTATTCAATGTGAATACACTGTTATACCATGAGTTTTTACTTCTATATGTAAACTGCATGGAATATACTTGTATTCAATGTGAATACACTGTTATACCATGAGTTTTTACTTCTATATGTAAACTGCATGGAATATACTTGTATTCAATGTGAATACACTGTTATACCATGAGTTTTTACTTCTATATGTAAACTGCATGGAATATACTTGTATTCAATGTGAATACACTGTTATACCATGAGTTTTTACTTCTATATGTAAACTGCATGGAATATACTTGTATTCAATGTGAATACACTGTTATACCATGAGTTTTTACTTCTATATGTAAACTGCATCAAATATACTTGTATTCAATGTGAATACACTGTTATACCATGAGTTTTTACTTCTATATGTAAACTGCATCAAATATACTTGTATTCAATGTGAATACACTGTTATACCATGAGTTTTTACTTCTATATGTAAACAGCATCAAATATACTTGTATTCAATGTGAATACACTGTTATACCATGAGTTTTTACTTCTATATGTAAACTGCATGGAATATACTTGTATTCAATGTGAATACACTGTTATACCACGAGTTTTTACTTCTATATGTAAACTGCATGGAATATACTTGTATTCAATGTGAATACACTGTTATACCATGAGTTTTTACTTCTATATGTAAACTGCATCAAATATACTTGTATTCAATGTGAATACACTGTTATACCATGAGTTTTTACTTCAATATGTAAACTGCATCAAATATACTTGTATTCAATGTGAATACACTGTTATACCATGAGTTTTTACTTCTATATGTAAACAGCATGAAATATACTTGTATTCAATGTGAATACACTGTTATACCATGAGTTTTTACTTCTATATGTAAACTGCATGGAATATACTTGTATTCAATGTGAATACACTGTTATACCATGAGTTTTTACTTCTATATGTAAACTGCATGAAATATACTTGTATTCAATGTGAATACACTGTTATACCATGAGTTTTTACTTCTATATGTAAACAGCATCAAATATACTTGTATTCAATGTGAATACACTGTTATACCATGAGTTTTTACTTCTATATGTAAACTGCATGGAATATACTTGTATTCAATGTGAATACACTGTTATACCATGAGTTTTTACTTCTATATGTAAACAGCATCAAATATACTTGTATTCAATGTGAATACACTGTTATACCATGAGTTTTTACTTCTATATATGTAAACTGCATGGAATATACTTGTATTCAATGTGAATACACTGTTATACCATGAGTTTTTACTTCTATATGTAAACTGCATCAAATATACTTGTATTCAATGTGAATACACTGTTATACCATGAGTTTTTACTTCTATATGTAAACGGCATGGAATATACTTGTATTCAATGTGAATACACTGTTATACCATGAGTTTTTACTTCTATATGTAAACTGCATGGAATATACTTGTATTCAATGTGAATACACTGTTATACCATGAGTTTTTACTTCTATATGTAAACTGCATCAAATATACTTGTATTCAATGTGAATACACTGTTATACCATGAGTTTTTACTTCTATATGTAAACTGCATGAAATATACTTGTATTCAATGTGAATACACTGTTATACCATGAGTTTTTACTTCTATATGTAAACTGCATGGAATATACTTGTATTCAATGTGAATACACTGTTATACCATGAGTTTTTACTTCTATATGTAAACTGCATCAAATATACTTGTATTCAATGTGAATACACTGTTATACCATGAGTTTTTACTTCTATATGTAAACTGCATGGAATATACTTGTATTCAATGTGAATACACTGTTATACCATGAGTTTTTACTTCTATATGTAAACTGCATGGAATATACTTGTATTCAATGTGAATACACTGTTATACCATGAGTTTTTACTTCTATATGTAAACTGCATGGAATATACTTGTATTCAATGTGAATACACTGTTATACCATGAGTTTTTACTTCTATATGTAAACTGCATGAAATATACTTGTATTCAATGTGAATACACTGTTATACCATGAGTTTTTACTTCTATATGTAAACTGCATGAAATATACTTGTATTCAATGTGAATACACTGTTATACCATGAGTTTTTACTTCTATATGTAAACAGCATGAAATATACTTGTATTCAATGTGAATACACTGTTATACCATGAGTTTTTACTTCTATATGTAAACTGCATGGAATATACTTGTATTCAATGTGAATACACTGTTATACCATGAGTTTTTACTTCTATATGTAAACTGCATGGAATATACTTGTATTCAATGTGAATACACTGTTATACCATGAGTTTTTACTTCTATATGTAAACTGCATGAAATATACTTGTATTCAATGTGAATACACTGTTATACCATGAGTTTTTACTTCAATATGTAAACTGCATGAAATATACTTGTATTCAATGTGAATACACTGTTATACCATGAGTTTTTACTTCTATATGTAAACAGCATCAAATATACTTGTATTCAATGTGAATACACTGTTATACCATGAGTTTTTACTTCTATATGTAAACTGCATGGAATATACTTGTATTCAATGTGAATACACTGTTATACCATGAGTTTTTACTTCTATATGTAAACTGCATCAAATATACTTGTATTCAATGTGAATACACTGTTATACCATGAGTTTTTACTTCTATATGTAAACTGCATGGAATATACTTGTATTCAATGTGAATACACTGTTATACCATGAGTTTTTACTTCTATATGTAAACTGCATGGAATATACTTGTATTCAATGTGAATACACTGTTATACCATGAGTTTTTACTTCTATATGTAAACTGCATGAAATATACTTGTATTCAATGTGAATACACTGTTATACCATGAGTTTTTACTTCTATATGTAAACTGCATGGAATATACTTGTATTCAATGTGAATACACTGTTATACCATGAGTTTTTACTTCTATATGTAAACTGCATGGAATATACTTGTATTCAATGTGAATACACTGTTATACCATGAGTTTTTACTTCTATATGTAAACTGCATGGAATATACTTGTATTCAATGTGAATACACTGTTATACCATGAGTTTTTACTTCTATATGTAAACTGCATGGAATATACTTGTATTCAATGTGAATACACTGTTATACCATGAGTTTTTACTTCTATATGTAAACTGCATGAAATATACTTGTATTCAATGTGAATACACTGTTATACCATGAGTTTTTACTTCTATATGTAAACAGCATGAAATATACTTGTATTCAATGTGAATACACTGTTATACCATGAGTTTTTACTTCTATATGTAAACTGCATGGAATATACTTGTATTCAATGTGAATACACTGTTATACCATGAGTTTTTACTTCTATATGTAAACTGCATGGAATATACTTGTATTCAATGTGAATACACTGTTATACCATGAGTTTTTACTTCTATATGTAAACTGCATGAAATATACTTGTATTCAATGTGAATACACTGTTATACCATGAGTTTTTTACTTATATGTAAACTGCATGAAATATACTTGTATTCAATGTGAATACACTGTTATACCATGAGTTTTTACTTCTATATGTAAACAGCATGAAATATACTTGTATTCAATGTGAATACACTGTTATACCATGAGTTTTTACTTCTATATGTAAACTGCATGGAATATACTTGTATTCAATGTGAATACACTGTTATACCATGAGTTTTTACTTCTATATGTAAACTGCATGAAATATACTTGTATTCAATGTGAATACACTGTTATACCATGAGTTTTTACTTCTATATGTAAACAGCATCAAATATACTTGTATTCAATGTGAATACACTGTTATACCATGAGTTTTTACTTCTATATGTAAACTGCATGGAATATACTTGTATTCAATGTGAATACACTGTTATACCATGAGTTTTTACTTCTATATGTAAACAGCATCAAATATACTTGTATTCAATGTGAATACACTGTTATACCATGAGTTTTTACTTCTATATGTAAACTGCATGGAATATACTTGTATTCAATGTGAATACACTGTTATACCATGAGTTTTTACTTCTATATGTAAACTGCATGGAAATATACTTGTATTCAATGTGAATACACTGTTATACCATGAGTTTTTACTTCTATATGTAAACAGCATGGAATATACTTGTATTCAATGTGAATACACTGTTATACCATGAGTTTTTACTTCTATATGTAAACTGCATGGAATATACTTGTATTCAATGTGAATACACTGTTATACCATGAGTTTTTACTTCTATATGTAAACTGCATGGAATATACTTGTATTCAATGTGAATACACTGTTATACCATGAGTTTTTACTTCTATATGTAAACTGCATCAAATATACTTGTATTCAATGTGAATACACTGTTATACCATGAGTTTTTACTTCTATATGTAAACTGCATGGAATATACTTGTATTCAATGTGAATACACTGTTATACCATGAGTTTTTACTTCTATATGTAAACTGCATCAAATATACTTGTATTCAATGTGAATACACTGTTATACCATGAGTTTTTACTTCTATATGTAAACAGCATGGAATATACTTGTATTCAATGTGAATACACTGTTATACCATGAGTTTTTACTTCTATATGTAAACTGCATCAGAATATACTTGTATTCAATGTGAATACACTGTTATACCATGAGTTTTTAGTTCTATATGTAAACAGCATGAAATATACTTGTATTCAATGTGAATACACTGTTATACCATGAGTTTTTACTTCTATATGTAAACTGCATGGAATATACTTGTATTCAATGTGAATACACTGTTATACCATGAGTTTTTACTTCTATATGTAAACAGCATGGAAATATACTTGTATTCAATGTGAATACACTGTTATACCATGAGTTTTTACTTCTATATGTAAACTGCATGGAATATACTTGTATTCAATGTGAATACACTGTTATACCATGAGTTTTTACTTCTATATGTAAACTGCATGGAATATACTTGTATTCAATGTGAATACACTGTTATACCATGAGTTTTTACTTCTATATGTAAACTGCATGGAATATACTTGTATTCAATGTGAATACACGTTATACCATGAGTTTTTACTTCTATATGTAAACTGCATCAAATATACTTGTATTCAATGTGAATACACTGTTATACCATGAGTTTTTACTTCTATATGTAAACTGCATCAGAATATACTTGTATTCAATGTGAATACACTGTTATACCATGAGTTTTTACTTTTATATGTAAACTGCATCAAATATACTTGTATTCAATGTGAATACACTGTTATACCATGAGTTTTTACTTCTATATGTAAACTGCATGGAATATACTTGTATTCAATGTGAATACACTGTTATACCATGAGTTTTTACTTCTATATGTAAACTGCATGGAATATACTTGTATTCAATGTGAATACACTGTTATACCATGAGTTTTTAGTTCTATATGTAAACTGCATCAAATATACTTGTATTCAATGTGAATACACTGTTATACCATGAGTTTTTACTTCTATATGTAAACTGCATCAAATATACTTGTATTCAATGTGAATACACTGTTATACCATGAGTTTTTAGTTCTATATGTAAACAGCATCAAATATACTTGTATTCAATGTGAATACACTGTTATACCATGAGTTTTTACTTCTATATGTAAACTGCATGGAATATACTTGTATTCAATGTGAATACACTGTTATACCATGAGTTTTTAGTTCTATATGTAAACTGCATGGAATATACTTGTATTCAATGTGAATACACTGTTATACCATGAGTTTTTACTTCTATATGTAAACTGCATGGAATATACTTGTATTCAATGTGAATACACTGTTATACCATGAGTTTTTACTTCTATATGTAAACTGCATGGAATATACTTGTATTCAATGTGAATACACTGTTATACCATGAGTTTTTACTTCTATATGTAAACTGCATCAAATATACTTGTATTCAATGTGAATACACTGTTATACCATGAGTTTTTAGTTCTATATGTAAACAGCATGAAATATACTTGTATTCAATGTGAATACACTGTTATACCATGAGTTTTTACTTCTATATGTAAACAGCAGCAATAATACTTGTATTCAATGTGAATACACTGTTATACCATGAGTTTTTACTTCTATATGTAAACAGCATGGAAATATACTTGTATTCAATGTGAATACACTGTTATACCATGAGTTTTTACTTCTATATGTAAACTGCATGAAATATACTTGTATTCAATGTGAATACACTGTTATACCATGAGTTTTTACTTCTATATGTAAACTGCATGAAATATACTT
This sequence comes from Daphnia magna, assembly GCF_020631705.1. NCBI lineage: Eukaryota > Metazoa > Arthropoda > Branchiopoda > Diplostraca > Daphniidae > Daphnia > Daphnia magna. Next base: position 2,475 of record NW_025533364.1, on the reverse strand, counting down.
GTATTCAATGTGAATACACTGTTATACCATGAGTTTTTACTTCTATATGTAAACTGCATGGAATATACTTGTATTCAATGTGAATACACTGTTATACCATGAGTTTTTAGTTCTATATGTAAACAGCATGAAATATACTTGTATTCAATGTGAATACACTGTTATACCATGAGTTTTTACTTCTATAGTAAACTGCATGGAATATACTTGTATTCAATGTGAATACACTGTTATACCATGAGTTTTTACTTCTATATGTAAACTGCATGGAATATACTTGTATTCAATGTGAATACACTGTTATACCATGAGTTTTTAGTTCTATATGTAAACTGCATGAAATATACTTGTATTCAATGTGAATACACTGTTATACCATGAGTTTTTACTTCTATATGTAAACTGCATGGAAATATACTTGTATTCAATGTGAATACACTGTTATACCATGAGTTTTTACTTCTATATGTAAACTGCATGGAATATACTTGTATTCAATGTGAATACACTGTTATACCATGAGTTTTTACTTCTATATGTAAACAGCATGGAATATACTTGTATTCAATGTGAATACACTGTTATACCATGAGTTTTTACTTCTATATGTAAACTGCATGGAATATACTTGTATTCAATGTGAATACACTGTTATACCATGAGTTTTTACTTCTATATGTAAACTGCATCAAATATACTTGTATTCAATGTGAATACACTGTTATACCATGAGTTTTTACTTCTATATGTAAACAGCATCAAATATACTTGTATTCAATGTGAATACACTGTTATACCATGAGTTTTTACTTCTATATGTAAACTGCATGGAAATATACTTGTATTCAATGTGAATACACTGTTATACCATGAGTTTTTACTTCTATATGTAAACTGCATCGAAATATACTTGTATTCAATGTGAATACACTGTTATACCATGAGTTTTTACTTCTATATGTAAACAGCATGGAATATACTTGTATTCAATGTGAATACACTGTTATACCATGAGTTTTTACTTCTATATGTAAACTGCATGAAATATACTTGTATTCAATGTGAATACACTGTTATACCATGAGTTTTTACTTCTATATGTAAACAGCATCAAATATACTTGTATTCAATGTGAATACACTGTTATACCATGAGTTTTTACTTCTATATGTAAACTGCATGGAATATACTTGTATTCAATGTGAATACACTGTTATACCATGAGTTTTTACTTCTATATGTAAACTGCATGGAATATACTTGTATTCAATGTGAATACACTGTTATACCATGAGTTTTTACTTCTATATGTAAACTGCATGGAATATACTTGTATTCAATGTGAATACACTGTTATACCATGAGTTTTTACTTCTATAGGTAAACTGCATGGAATATACTTGTATTCAATGTGAATACACTGTTATACCATGAGTTTTTACTTCTATATGTAAACTGCATCAAATATACTTGTATTCAATGTGAATACACTGTTATACCATGAGTTTTTACTTCTATAGGTAAACTGCATGGAATATACTTGTATTCAATGTGAATACACTGTTATACCATGAGTTTTTACTTCTATATGTAAACTGCATGAAATATACTTGTATTCAATGTGAATACACTGTTATACCATGAGTTTTTACTTCTATATGTAAACAGCATCAAATATACTTGTATTCAATGTGAATACACTGTTATACCATGAGTTTTTACTTCTATATGTAAACAGCATCAAATATACTTGTATTCAATGTGAATACACTGTTATACCATGAGTTTTTACTTCTATATGTAAACTGCATGGAATATACTTGTATTCAATGTGAATACACTGTTATACCATGAGTTTTTACTTCTATATGTAAACTGCATGGAATATACTTGTATTCAATGTGAATACACTGTTATACCATGAGTTTTTACTTCTATATGTAAACTGCACGGAATATACTTGTATTCAATGTGAATACACTGTTATACCATGAGTTTTTACTTCTATATGTAAACTGCATGGAATATACTTGTATTCAATGTGAATACACTGTTATACCATGAGTTTTTACTTCTATATGTAAACTGCATGGAATATACTTGTATTCAATGTGAATACACTGTTATACCATGAGTTTTTACTTCTATAGGTAAACTGCATGGAATATACTTGTATTCAATGTGAATACACTGTTATACCATGAGTTTTTACTTCTATATGTAAACTGCATGAAATATACTTGTATTCAATGTGAATACACTGTTATACCATGAGTTTTTACTTCTATATGTAAACAGCATGAAATATACTTGTATTCAATGTGAATACACTGTTATACCATGAGTTTTTACTTCTATATGTAAACAGTATCAAATATACTTGTATTCAATGTGAATACACTGTTATACCATGAGTTTTTACTTATATGTAAACTGCATGGAATATACTTGTATTCAATGTGAATACACCGTCGA
>NW_025533363.1:0-35390 GCF_020631705.1 Daphnia magna | reverse complement strand
TAAACATGTGCTGATAAAAACTCATGGTATAACAGTGTATTCACATTGAATACAAGTATATTTGATGCTGTTTACATATAGAAGTAAAAACTCATGGTATAACAGTGTATTCACATTGAATACAAGTATATTTGATGCTGTTTACATATAGAACTAAAAACTCATGGTATAACAGTGTATTCACATTGAATACAAGTATATTCCATGCAGTTTACATATAGAAGTAAAAACTCATGGTATAACAGTGTATTCACATTGAATACAAGTATATTTGATGCTGTTTACATATAGAAGTAAAAACTCATGGTATAACAGTGTATTCACATTGAATACAAGTATATTTGATGCTGTTTACATATAGAAGTAAAAACTCATGGTATAACAGTGTATTCACATTGAATACAAGTATATTCCATGCAGTTTACATATAGAAGTAAAAACTCATGGTATAACAGTGTATTCACATTGAATACAAGTATATTCCATGCTGTTTACATATAGAACTAAAAACTCATGGTATAACAGTGTATTCACATTGAATACAAGTATATTCCATGCAGTTTACATATAGAAGTAAAAACTCATGGTATAACAGTGTATTCACATTGAATACAAGTATATTTGATGCTGTTTACATATAGAAGTAAAAACTCATGGTATAACAGTGTATTCACATTGAATACAAGTATATTTGATGCTGTTTACATATAGAACTAAAAACTCATGGTATAACAGTGTATTCACATTGAATACAAGTATATTTCATGCAGTTTACATATAGAAGTAAAAACTCATGGTATAACAGTGTATTCACATTGAATACAAGTATATTTGATGCTGTTTACATATAGAACTAAAAACTCATGGTATAACAGTGTATTCACATTGAATACAAGTATATTCCATGCAGTTTACATATAGAAGTAAAAACTCATGGTATAACAGTGTATTCACATTGAATACAAGTATATTTGATGCTGTTTACATATAGAAGTAAAAACTCATGGTATAACAGTGTATTCACATTGAATACAAGTATATTTGATGCTGTTTACATATAGAAGTAAAAACTCATGGTATAACAGTGTATTCACATTGAATACAAGTATATTTGATGCTGTTTACATATAGAAGTAAAAACTCATGGTATAACAGTGTATTCACATTGAATACAAGTATATTCCATGCAGTTTACATATAGAAGTAAAAACTCATGGTATAACAGTGTATTCACATTGAATACAAGTATATTCCATGCAGTTTACATATAGAAGTAAAAACTCATGGTATAACAGTGTATTCACATTGAATACAAGTATATTCCATGCAGTTTACATATAGAAGTAAAAACTCATGGTATAACAGTGTATTCACATTGAATACAAGTATATTTCCATGCTGTTTACATATAGAAGTAAAAACTCATGGTATAACAGTGTATTCACATTGAATACAAGTATATTCGATGCTGTTTACATATAGAACTAAAAACTCATGGTATAACAGTGTATTCACATTGAATACAAGTATATTTGATGCTGTTTACATATAGAACTAAAAACTCATGGTATAACAGTGTATTCACATTGGATACAAGTATATTCCATGCAGTTTACATATAGAAGTAAAAACTCATGGTATAACAGTGTATTCACATTGAATACAAGTATATTCCATGCAGTTTACATATAGAAGTAAAAACTCATGGTATAACAGTGTATTCACATTGAATACAAGTATATTTGATGCTGTTTACATATAGAAGTAAAAACTCATGGTATAACAGTGTATTCACATTGAATACAAGTATATTCCATGCAGTTTACATATAGAAGTAAAAACTCATGGTATAACAGTGTATTCACATTGAATACAAGTATATTCCATGCAGTTTACATATAGAAGTAAAAACTCATGGTATAACAGTGTATTCACATTGAATACAAGTATATTCCATGCAGTTTACATATAGAAGTAAAAACTCATGGTATAACAGTGTATTCACATTGAATACAAGTATATTCCATGCAGTTTACATATAGAAGTAAAAACTCATGGTATAACAGTGTATTCACATTGAATACAAGTATATTTGATGCTGTTTACATATAGAAGTAAAAACTCATGGTATAACAGTGTATTCACATTGAATACAAGTATATTCCATGCAGTTTACATATAGAAGTAAAAACTCATGGTATAACAGTGTATTCACATTGAATACAAGTATATTCCATGCAGTTTACATATAGAAGTAAAAACTCATGGTATAACAGTGTATTCACATTGAATACAAGTATATTTGATGCTGTTTACATATAGAACTAAAAACTCATGGTATAACAGTGTATTCACATTGAATACAAGTATATTCCATGCAGTTTACATATAGAAGTAAAAACTCATGGTATAACAGTGTATTCACATTGAATACAAGTATATTTGATGCTGTTTACATATAGAAGTAAAAACTCATGGTATAACAGTGTATTCACATTGAATACAAGTATATTCCATGCAGTTTACATATAGAAGTAAAAACTCATGGTATAACAGTGTATTCACATTGAATACAAGTATATTTGATGCTGTTTACATATAGAAGTAAAAACTCATGGTATAACAGTGTATTCACATTTGAATACAAGTATATTTCATGCTGTTTACATATAGAAGTAAAAACTCATGGTATAACAGTGTATTCACATTGAATACAAGTATACTGTTTACATAAAAAACTCATGGTATAACAGTATTCACATTGAATACAAATATTTATCAGTTTACATATAGAATAAAAACTCATGGTATAACAGTGTATTCACATTGAATACAAGTATATTCCATGCAGTTTACATATAGAAGTAAAAACTCATGGTATAACAGTGTATTCACATTGAATACAAGTATATTTGATGCTGTTTACATATAGAACTAAAAACTCATGGTATAAACAGTGTATTCACATTGAATACAAGTATATTCCATGCAGTTTACATATAGAAGTAAAAACTCATGGTATAACAGTGTATTCACATTGAATACAAGTATATTTGATGCTGTTTACATATAGAACTAAAAACTCATGGTATAACAGTGTATTCACATTGAATACAAGTATATTTGATGCTGTTTACATATAGAACTAAAAACTCATGGTATAACAGTGTATTCACATTGAATACAAGTATATTCCATGCAGTTTACATATAGAAGTAAAAACTCATGGTATAACAGTGTATTCACATTGAATACAAGTATATTCCATGCAGTTTACATATAAGAATAAAAACTCATGGTATAACAGTGTATGCACATTGAATACAAGTATATTTGATGCTGTTTACATATAGAACTAAAAACTCATGGTATAACAGTGTATTCACATTGAATACAAGTATATTCCATGCAGTTTACATATAGAAGTAAAAACTCATGGTATAACAGTGTATTCACATTGAATACAAGTATATTTGATGCTGTTTACATATAGAACTAAAAACTCATGGTATAACAGTGTATTCACATTGAATACAAGTATAGTTGATGCTGTTTACATATAGAAGTAAAAATTATTGTATAACAGTGTATTCACATTGAATACAAGTATATTTGATGCTGTTTACATATAGAACTAAAAACTCATGGTATAACAGTGTATTCACATTGAATACAAGTATATTCCATGCAGTTTACACATAGAAGTAAAAACTCATGGTATAACAGTGTATTCACATTGAATACAAGTATATTTGATGCTGTTTACATATAGAAGTAAAAACTCATGGTATAACAGTGTATTCACATTGAATACAAGTATATTTGATGCTGTTTACATATAGAAGTAAAAAATCATGGTATAACAGTGTATTCACATTGAATACAAGTATATTTGATGCTGTTTACATATAGAAGTAAAAACTCATGGTATAACAGTGTATTCACATTGAATACAAGTATATTTGATGCTGTTTACTTATAGAACTAAAAACTCATGGTATAACAGTGTATTCACATTGAATACAAGTATATTCCATGCAGTTTACATATAGAAGTAAAAGTTCATGGTATAACAGTGTATTCACATTGAATACAAGTATATTTGATGCTGTTTACATATAGAACTAAAAACTCATGGTATAACAGTGTATTCACATTGAATACAAGTATATTCCATGCAGTTTACATATAGAAGTAAAAACTCATGATATAACAGTGTATTCACATTGAATACAAGTATAGTTGATGCAGTTTACATATAGAAGTAAAAATTATGCTATAACAGTGTATTCACATTGAATACAAGTATATTTGATGCTGTTTACATATAGAACTAAAAACTCATGGTATAACAGTGTAATACATCCCTTTGGGGGGTTGAGTACTACAAAGAATTAAATGTTGTTTCGAATTGGAATTTAAGTGAACTCGGAGGCGAATTACCCACAATGATAGACATGTATTTTACTTGACTAAGGCCATAAGAATTACACGGGAAAGGACATACAATATGACAAGAAAGGGAATAACGAGCCAGACCATAATGGCCAACAAAATAAGGACAATTTGGAAGCTTACCGATGTAGCGCGGGCGTTACGGGAGCGCACGCTGGTAAAACGATAGGAAGCGGAGAAATTAACACTCAAGCAATTCGACTACTAAACGTTTCAGAACTGTGAGAAGACTCTAGCAAATTCAAGAATTTGCACCGACAGAGTTTCCGCGTCTAAACGTTGTGGAAGTTGCCGAACGACTCTGTTTGTCGGAAATGTGGGTTCATCACGAAACCTCGCATTTCGGGAGTAGTCAGAGACGCTGATGGCCTGTCGCAACTCGGCACGAGCAACCAATCAAGAGATGTTTTATTAAGTGGTTGATTGTGACGTGTAAGCAACCAATCAACTGATTGTTTATTTATTGTGCGATATGCGCATCAGTTGCAGGTGTTCATCGAGGTCAGCTAAAAGCGTTGATGACTTCATCTCCGAATTGACAAACAACGTTTCAAGGAAGTAAAACATGTAAATATGTTGCAATTGTAGACGTTAACATAAGAAGAAAGGTGGATATCATAAATGAAAAAGGGAGTAACATAAGATCATAAAATTTGGGCATGTTGAGTAAATACATTTGTAGGCCTTCGTTACAACAGTGTATTCACATTGAATACAAGCATATTCCATGCAGTTTACATATAGAAGTAAAAACTCATGGTATAACAGTGTATTCACATTGAATACAAGTATATTCCATGCAGTTTACATATAGAAGTAAAAACTCATGGTATAACAGTGTATTCACATTGAATACAAGTATATTTGCTGTTTACATATAGAACTAAAAACTCATGGTATAACAGTGTATTCACATTGAATACAAGTATATTTTTATGCTGTTTACATATAGAAGTAAAAACTCATGGTATAACAGTGTATTCACATTGAATACAAGTATATTTGATGCTGTTTACATATAGAACTAAAAACTCATGGTATAACAGTGTATTCACATTGAATACAAGAATATTCCATGAAGTTTACATATAGAAGTAAAAACTCATGGTATAACAGTGTATTCACATTGAATACAAGTATATTTGATGCTGTTTACATATAGAACTAAAAACTCATGGTATAACAGTGTATTCACTTTGAATACAAGTATATTCCATGCAGTTTACATATAGAAGTAAAAACTCATGGTATAACAGTGTATTCACATTGAATACAAGTATATTTGATGCTGTTTACATATAGAACTAAAAACTCATGGTATAACAGTGTTTTCACATTGAATACAAGTATATTTGATGCTGTTTACATATAGAACTAAAAACTCATGGTATAACAGTGTATTCACATTGAATACATGTATATTCCATGCAGTTTACATATAGGAATAAAACTCATGGTATAACAGTGTATTCACATTGAATACAAGTATATTCCATGCAGTTTAAATATAGAAGTAAAAACTCATGGTATAACAGTGTATTCACATTGAATACAAGTATATTTGATGCTGTTTACATATAGAAGTAAAAACTCATGGTATAACAGTGTATTCACATTGAATACAAGTATATTCCATGCAGTTTACATATAGAAGTAAAAACTCATGGTATAACAGTGTATTCACATTGAATACAAGTATATTTGATGCTGTTTACATATAGAACTATAAACTCATGGTATAACAGTGTATTCACATTGAATACAAGTATATTCCATGCAGTTTACATATAGAAGTAAAAACTCATGGTATAACAGTGTATTCACATTGAATACAAGTATATTTGATGCTGTTTACATATAGAACTAAAAACTCATGGTATAACAGTGTATTCACATTGAATACAAGTATATTCCATGCAGTTTACACATAGAAGTAAAAACTCATGGTATAACAGTGTATTCACATTGAATACAAGTATATTTGATGCTGTTTACATATAGAAGTAAAAACTCATTGTATAACAGTGTATTCACATTGAATACAAGTATATTTGATGCTGTTTACATATAGAAGTAAAAAATCATGGTATAACAGTGTATTCACATTGAATACAAGTATATTTGATGCTGTTTACTTATAGAACTAAAAACTCATGGTATAACAGTGTATTCACATTGAATACAAGTATATTCCATGCAGTTTACATATAGAAGTAAAAGTTCATGGTATAACAGTGTATTCACATTGAATACAAGTATATTTGATGCTGTTTACATATAGAACTAAAAACTCATGGTATAACAGTGTATTCACATTGAATACAAGTATATTCCATGCAGTTTACATATAGAAGTAAAAACTCATGGTATAACAGTGTATTCACATTGAATACAAGTATAGTTGATGCAGTTTACATAAAGAAGTAAAAATTATGCTATAACAGTGTATTCACATTGAATACAAGTATATTTGATGCTGTTTACATATAGAACTAAAAACTCATGGTATAACAGTGTAATACATCCCTTTGGGGGGTTGAGTACTACAAAGAATTAAATGTTGTTTCGAATTGGAATTTAAGTGAACTCGGAGGCGAATTACCCACAATGATAGACATGTATTTTACTTGACTAAGGCCATAAGAATTACACGGGAAAGGACATACAATATGACAAGAAAGGGAATAACGAGCCAGACCATAATGGCCAACAAAATAAGGACAATTTGGAAGCTTACCGATGTAGCGCGAGCGTTACGGGAGCGCACGCTGGTAAAACGATAGGAAGCGGAGAAATTAACACTCAGCAATTCGACTACTAAACGTTTCAGAACTGTGAGAAGACTCTAGCAAATTCAAGAATTTGCACCGACAGAGTTTCCGCGTCTAAACGTTGTGGAAGTTGCCGAACGACTCTGTTTGTCGGAAATGTGGGTTCATCACGAAACCTCGCATTTCGGGAGTGGTCAGAGACGCTGATGGCCTGTCGCAACTCGGCACGAGCAACCAATCAAGAGATGTTTTATTAAGTGGTTGATTGTGACGTGTAAGCAACCAATCAACTGATTGTTTATTTATTGTGCGATATGCGCATCAGTTGCAGGTGTTCATCGAGGTCAGCTAAAAGCGTTGATGACTTCATCTCCGAATTGACAAACAACGTTTCAAGGAAGTAAAACATGTAAATATGTTGCAATTGTAGACGTTAACATAAGAAGAAAGGTGGATATCATAAATGAAAAAGGGAGTAACATAAGATCATAAAATTTGGGCATGTTGAGTAAATACATTTGTAGGCCTTCGTTACAACAGTGTATTCACATTGAATACAAGCATATTCCATGCAGTTTACATATAGAAGTAAAAACTCATGGTATAACAGTGTATTCACATTGAATACAAGTATATTCCATGCAGTTTACATATAGAAGTAAAAACTCATGGTATAACAGTGTATTCACATTGAATACAAGTATATTTGCTGTTTACATATAGAACTAAAAACTCATGGTATAACAGTGTATTCACATTGAATACAAGTATATTTTTTATGCTGTTTACATATAGAAGTAAAAACTCATGGTATAACAGTGTATTCACATTGAATACAAGTATATTTGATGCTGTTTACATATAGAACTAAAAACTCATGGTATAACAGTGTATTCACATTGAATACAAGAATATTCCATGAAGTTTACATATAGAAGTAAAAACTCATGGTATAACAGTGTATTCACATTGAATACAAGTATATTTGATGCTGTTTACATATAGAACTAAAAACTCATGGTATAACAGTGTATTCACATTGAATACAAGTATATTCCATGCAGTTTACATATAGAAGTAAAAACTCATGGTATAACAGTGTATTCACATTGAATACAAGTATATTTGATGCTGTTTACATATAGAACTAAAAACTCATGGTATAACAGTGTTTTCACATTGAATACAAGTATATTTGATGCTGTTTACATATAGAACTAAAAACTCATGGTATAACAGTGTATTCACATTGAATACATGTATATTCCATGCAGTTTACATATAGAAGTAAAAACTCATGGTATAACAGTGTATTCACATTGAATACAAGTATATTCCATGCAGTTTAAATATAGAAGTAAAAACTCATGGTATAACAGTGTATTCACATTGAATACAAGTATATTTGATGCTGTTTACATATAGAAGTAAAAACTCATGGTATAACAGTGTATTCACATTGAATACAAGTATATTCCATGCAGTTTACATATAGAAGTAAAAACTCATGGTATAACAGTGTATTCACATTGAATACAAGTATATTTGATGCTGTTTACATATAGAACTATAAACTCATGGTATAACAGTGTATTCACATTGAATACAAGTATATTCCATGCAGTTTACATATAGAAGTAAAAACTCATGGTATAACAGTGTATTCACATTGAATACAAGTATATTTGATGCTGTTTACATATAGAACTAAAAACTCATGGTATAACAGTGTATTCACATTGAATACAAGTATATTCCATGCAGTTTACACATAGAAGTAAAAACTCATGGTATAACAGTGTATTCACATTGAATACAAGTATATTTGATGCTGTTTACATATAGAAGTAAAAACTCATTGTATAACAGTGTATTCACATTGAATACAAGTATATTTGATGCTGTTTACATATAGAAGTAAAAAATCATGGTATAACAGTGTATTCACATTGAATACAAGTATATTTGATGCTGTTTACTTATAGAACTAAAAACTCATGGTATAACAGTGTATTCACATTGAATACAAGTATATTCCATGCAGTTTACATATAGAAGTAAAAGTTCATGGTATAACAGTGTATTCACATTGAATACAAGTATATTTGATGCTGTTTACATATAGAACTAAAAACTCATGGTATAACAGTGTATTCACATTGAATACAAGTATATTCCATGCAGTTTACATATAGAAGTAAAAACTCATGGTATAACAGTGTATTCACATTGAATACAAGTATAGTTGATGCAGTTTACATATAGAAGTAAAAATTATGCTATAACAGTGTATTCACATTGAATACAAGTATATTTGATGCTGTTTACATATAGAACTAAAAACTCATGGTATAACAGTGTAATACATCCCTTTGGGGGGTTGAGTACTACAAAGAATTAAATGTTGTTTCGAATTGGAATTTAAGTGAACTCGGAGGCGAATTACCCACAATGATAGACATGTATTTTACTTGACTAAGGCCATAAGAATTACACGGGAAAGGACATACAATATGACAAGAAAGGGAATAACGAGCCAGACCATAATGGCCAACAAAATAAGGACAATTTGGAAGCTTACCGATGTAGCGCGAGCGTTACGGGAGCGCACGCTGGTAAAACGATAGGAAGCGGAGAAATTAACACTCAGCAATTCGACTACTAAACGTTTCAGAACTGTGAGAAGACTCTAGCAAATTCAAGAATTTGCACCGACAGAGTTTCCGCGTCTAAACGTTGTGGAAGTTGCCGAACGACTCTGTTTGTCGGAAATGTGGGTTCATCACGAAACCTCGCATTTCGGGAGTGGTCACAGACGCTGATGGCCTGTCGCAACTCGGCACGAGCAACCAATCAAGAGATGTTTTATTAAGTGGTTGATTGTGACGTGTAAGCAACCAATCAACTGATTGTTTATTTATTGTGCGATATGCGCATCAGTTGCAGGTGTTCATCGAGGTCAGCTAAAAGCGTTGATAATTTCATCTCTGAATTGACAAACAACGTTTCAAGGAAGTAAAACATGTAAATATGTTGCAATTGTAGACGTTAACATAAGAAGAAAGGTGGATATCATAAATGAAAAAGGGAGTAACATAAGATCATAAAATTTGGGCATGTTGAGTAAATACATTTGTAGGCCTTCGTTACAACAGTGTATTCACATTGAATACAAGCATATTCCATGCAGTTTACATATAGAAGTAAAAACTCATGGTATAACAGTGTATTCACATTGAATACAAGTATATTCCATGCAGTTTACATATAGAAGTAAAAACTCATGGTATAACAGTGTATTCACATTGAATACAAGTATATTCCATGCAGTTTACATATAGAAGTAAAAACTCATGGTATAACAGTGTATTCACATTGAATAAAAGTATATTTGATGCTGTTTACATATAGAAGTAAAAACTCATGGTATAACAGTGTATTCACATTGAATACAAGTATATTTGCTGTTTACATATAGAACTAAAAACTCATGGTATAACAGTGTATTCACATTGAATACAAGTATATTTTTTATGCTGTTTACATATAGAAGTAAAAACTCATGGTATAACAGTGTATTCACATTGAATACAAGTATATTTGATGCTGTTTACATATAGAACTAAAAACTCATGGTATAACAGTGTATTCACATTGAATACAAGAATATTCCATGAAGTTTACATATAGAAGTAAAAACTCATGGTATAACAGTGTATTCACATTGAATACAAGTATATTTGATGCTGTTTACATATAGAACTAAAAACTCATGGTATAACAGTGTATTCACATTGAATACAAGTATATTCCATGCAGTTTACATATAAATAAAAACTCATGGTATAACAGTGTATTCACATTGAATACAAGTATATTTGATGCTGTTTACATATAGAACTAAAAACTCATGGTATAACAGTGTTTTCACATTGAATACAAGTATATTTGATGCTGTTTACATATAGAACTAAAAACTCATGGTATAACAGTGTATTCACATTGAATACATGTATATTCCATGCAGTTTACATATAGAAGTAAAAACTCATGGTATAACAGTGTATTCACATTGAATACAAGTATATTCCATGCAGTTTAAATATAGAAGTAAAAACTCATGGTATAACAGTGTATTCACATTGAATACAAGTATATTTGATGCTGTTTACATATAGAAGTAAAAACTCATGGTATAACAGTGTATTCACATTGAATACAAGTATATTCCATGCAGTTTACATATAGAAGTAAAAACTCATGGTATAACAGTGTATTCACATTGAATACAAGTATATTTGATGCTGTTTACATATAGAACTATAAACTCATGGTATAACAGTGTATTCACATTGAATACAAGTATATTCCATGCAGTTTACATATAGAAGTAAAAACTCATGGTATAACAGTGTATTCACATTGAATACAAGTATATTTGATGCTGTTTACATATAGAACTAAAAACTCATGGTATAACAGTGTATTCACATTGAATACAAGTATATTCCATGCAGTTTACATATAGAAGTAAAAACTCATGGTATAACAGTGTATTCACATTGAATACAAGTATATTTGATGCTGTTTACATATAGAAGTAAAAACTCATGGTATAACAGTGTATTCACATTGAATACAAGTATATTTGATGCTGTTTACATATAGAAGTAAAAACTCATGGTATAACAGTGTATTCACATTGAATACAAGTATATTCCATGCAGTTTACATATAGAAGTAAAAACTCATGGTATAACAGTGTATTCACATTGAATACAAGTATATTTGATGCTGTTTACATATAGAAGTAAAAACTCATGGTATAACAGTGTATTCACATTGAATACAAGTATATTCCATGCAGTTTACATATAGAAGTAAAAACTCATGGTATAACAGTGTATGCACATTGAATACAAGTATATTTGATGCTGTTTACATATAGAACTAAAAACTCATGGTATAACAGTGTATTCACATTGAATACAAGTATATTCCATGCAGTTTACATATAGAAGTAAAAACTCATGGTATAACAGTGTATTCACATTGAATACAAGTATATTTGATGCTGTTTACATATAGAACTAAAAACTCATGGTATAACAGTGTATTCACATTGAATACAAGTATATTTGATGCTGTTTACATATAGAAGTAAAAATTCATGGTATAACAGTGTATTCACATTGAATACAAGTATATTTGATGCTGTTTACATATAGAACTAAAAACTCATGGTATAACAGTGTATTCACATTGAATACAAGTATATTCCATGCAGTTTACATATAGAAGTAAAAACTCATGGTATAACAGTGTATTCACATTGAATACAAGTATATTTGATGCTGTTTACATATAGAACTAAAAACTCATGGTATAACAGTGTATTCACATTGAATACAAGTATATATGCCATGCAGTTTACATATAGAAGTAAAAACTCATGGTATAACAGTGTATTCACATTGAATACAAGTATATTTGATGCATGTTTACATATAGAACTAAAAACTCATGGTATAACAGTGTATTCACATTGAATACAAGTATATTCCATGCAGTTTACATATAGAAGTAAAAACTCATGGTATAACAGTGTATTCACATTGAATACAAGTATATTCCATGCAGTTTACATATAGAAGTAAAAACTCATGGTATAACAGTGTATTCACATTGAATACAAGTATATTTGATGCAGTTTACATATAGAATAAAAACTCATGGTATAACAGTGTATTCACATTGAATACAAGTATATTCCATGCAGTTTACATATAGAAGTAAAAACTCATGGTATAACAGTGTATTCACATTGAATACAAGTATATTTGATGCTGTTTACATATAGAACTAAAAACTCATGGTATAACAGTGTATTCACATTGAATACAAGTATATTCCATGCAGTTTACATATAGAAGTAAAAACTCATGGTATAACAGTGTATTCACATTGAATACAAGTATATTTGATGCTGTTTACATATAGAACTAAAAACTCATGGTATAACAGTGTATTCACATTGAATACAAGTATATTCCATGCAGTTTACATATAGAAGTAAAAACTCATGGTATAACAGTGTATTCACATTGAATACAAGTATATTTGATGCTGTTTACATATAGAAGTAAAAACTCATGGTATAACAGTGTATTCACATTGAATACAAGTATATTTGATGCTGTTTACATATAGAAGTAAAAACTCATGGTATAACAGTGTATTCACATTGAATACAAGTATATTTGATGCTGTTTACATATAGAAGTAAAAACTCATGGTATAACAGTGTATTCACATTGAATACAAGTATATTTGATGCTGTTTACATATAGAACTAAAAACTCATGGTATAACAGTGTATTCACATTGAATACAAGTATATTCCATGCAGTTTACATATAGAAGTAAAAACTCATGGTATAACAGTGTATTCACATTGAATACAAGTATATTTGATGCTGTTTACATATAGAACTAAAAACTCATGGTATAACAGTGTATTCACATTGAATACAAGTATATTCCATGCAGTTTACATATAGAAGTAAAAACTCATGGTATAACAGTGTATTCACATTGAATACAAGTATATTTGATGCAGTTTACATATAGAAGTAAAAACTCATGGTATAACAGTGTATTCACATTGAATACAAGTATATTTGATGCTGTTTACATATAGAACTAAAAACTCATGGTATAACAGTGTATTCACATCGTGAGTACACAAAGTATATTAAATGCTGTTTCGAATTGGAATTTAAGGAACTCGGAGGGCGAATTACCCCAATGATAGACAGTGTATTTTACATTGACTAAGGCCATAAGAATTACACGGGAAAGGACATACAATATGACAAGAAGGGAATAACAGGCCAGACCATAATGCCAACGAAATAAGGACAATTTGGAAGCTTACCGATGTAGCAGCGTTACAGCCACGCTGGTAAAACGATAGGAAGCGGAGAAATTGAACACTCAGCAATTCGACTACTAAACGTTTCAGAACTGTGAGAAGACTCTAGCAAATTCAAGAATTTGCACCGACAGAGTATTTCCGCGTCTACACGTTGTGGAAGTTCCAAACGACTCTGTTTGTCAAATGTGGGTTCATCACGAAACCCCGCATTTCGGGATCACAAGCTGATGGCCCGTCGCAACTCGCACGACAACCAATCAAGAGATGTTTTATTAAGTGGTTGATTGTGACGTGTAAGCAACCAATCAACTGATTGTTTATTTATTGTGCGATATGCGCATCAGTTGCAGGTGTTCATCGAGGTCAGCTAAAAGCGTTGATGACTTCATCTCCGAATTGACAAACAACGTATTCAAGGAAGTAAAACATGTAAATATGTTGCAATTGTAGACGTTAACATATAGAAGAAAGGTGGATACTCATAAATGAAAAAGGGAGTAACATAAGATCATAAAATTTGGGCATGTTGAGTAAATATATTTGTAGGCCTTCGTTACAAATACAAGTATATTCCATGCAGTTTACATATAGAAGTAAAAACTCATGGTATAACAGTGTATTCACATTGAATACAAGTATATTCCATGCTGTTTACATATAGAAATAAAAACTCATGGTATAACAGTGTATTCACATTGAATACAAGTATATTTGCTGTTTCATGCTGTTTTTATTTAAGTATAAAAACTCATGGTATAACAGTGTATTCACATTGAATACAAGTATATTTGATGCTGTTTACATATAGAACTAAAAACTCATGGTATAACAGTGTATTCACATTGAATACAAGTATATTCCATGATGCTGTTTACATATAGAAGCTAAAAACTCATGGTATAACAGTGTATTCACATTGAATACAAGTATATTTGCCACTGCAGTTTACATATAGAAGTAAAAACTCATGGTATAACAGTGTATTCACATTGAATACAAGTATATTTGATGCTGTTTACATATAGAACTAAAAACTCATGGTATAACAGTGTATTCACATTGAATACAAGTATATTCGATGCATGCAGTTTACATATAGAAGTAAAAACTCATGGTATAACAGTGTATTCACATTGAATACAAGTATATTTGATGCTGTTTACATATAGAACTAAAAACTCATGGTATAACAGTGTATTCACATTGAATACAAGTATATTCCATGCAGTTTACATATAGAAGTAAAAACTCATGGTATAACAGTGTATTCACATTGAATACAAGTATATTTGATGCTGTTTACATATAGAACTAAAAACTCATGGTATAACAGTGTATTCACATTGAATACAAGTATATTCCATGCAGTTTACATATAGAAGTAAAAACTCATGGTATAACAGTGTATTCACATTGAATACAAGTATATTTGATGCTGTTTACATATAGAACTAAAAACTCATGGTATAACAGTGTATTCACATTGAATACAAGTATATTCCATGCAGTTTACATATAGAAGTAAAAACTCATGGTATAACAGTGTATTCACATTGAATACAAGTATATTTGATGCTGTTTACATATAGAACTAAAAACTCATGGTATAACAGTGTATTCACATTGAATACAAGTATATTTGATGCTGTTTACATATAGAACTAAAAACTCATGGTATAACAGTGTATTCACATTGAATACAAGTATATTCCATGCAGTTTACATATAGAACTAAAAACTCATGGTATAACAGTGTATTCACATTGAATACAAGTATATTCCATGCAGTTTACATATAGAAGTAAAAACTCATGGTATAACAGTGTATTCACATTGAATACAAGTATATTTCATGCTGTTTACATATAGAAGTAAAAACTCATGGTTATAACAGTGTATTCACATTGAATACAAGTATATTTCATGCTGTTTACATATAGAACTAAAAACTCATGGTATAACAGTGTATTCACATTGAATACAAGTATATTTGATGCTGTTTACATATAGAACTAAAAACTCATGGTATAACAGTGTATTCACATTGAATACAAGTATATTCCATGCAGTTTACATATAAAAGTAAAAACTCATGGTATAACAGTGTATTCACATTGAATACAAGTATATTTGATGCTGTTTACATATAGAAGTAAAAACTCATGGTATAACAGTGTATTCACATTGAATACAAGTATATTCCATGCTGTTTACATATAGAAGTAAAAACTCATGGTATAACAGTGTATTCACATTGAATACAAGTATATTTCATGCTGTTTACATATAGAACTAAAAACTCATGGTATAACAGTGTATTCACATTGAATACAAGTATATTCCATGCTGTTTACATATAGAAGTAAAAACTCATGGTATAACAGTGTATTCACATTGAATACAAGTATATTTCCATGCTGTTTACATATATAGAAGTAAAAACTCATGGTATAACAGTGTATTCACATTGAATACAAGTATATTTCCATGCTGTTTACATATAGAAGTAAAAACTCATGGTATAACAGTGTATTCACATTGAATACAAGTATATTCCATGCAGTTTACATATAGAAGTAAAAACTCATGGTATAACAGTGTATTCACATTGAATACAAGTATATTCCATGCAGTTTACATATAGAAGTAAAAACTCATGGTATAACAGTGTATTCACATTGAATACAAGTATATTTCCATGCTGTTTACATATAGAACTAAAAACTCATGGTATAACAGTGTATTCACATTGAATACAAGTATATTCCATGCAGTTTACATATAGAAATAAAAACTCATGGTATAACAGTGTATTCACATTGAATACAAGTATATTTCCATGCTGTTTACATATAGAACTAAAAACTCATGGTATAACAGTGTATTCACATTGAATACAAGTATATTTCATGCTGTTTACATATAGAACTAAAAACTCATGGTATAACAGTGTATTCACATTGAATACAAGTATATTTGATGCTGTTTACATATAGAACTAAAAACTCATGGTATAACAGTGTATTCACATTTGAATACAAGTATATTTGATGCTGTTTACATATAGAACTAAAAACTCATGGTATAACAGTGTATTCACATTGAATACAAGTATATTCCATGCAGTTTACATATAGAAGTAAAAACTCATGGTATAACAGTGTATTCACATTGAATACAAGTATATTTGATGCTGTTTACATATAGAACTAAAAACTCATGGTATAACAGTGTATTCACATTGAATACAAGTATATTCCATGCAGTTTACATATAAAAGTAAAAACTCATGGTATAACAGTGTATTCACATTGAATACAAGTATATTTCATGCCTGTACTACTATAGAAGTAAAAACTCATGGTATAACAGTGTATTCACATTGAATACAAGTATATTTCATGCTGTTTACATATAGAACTAAAAACTCATGGTATAACAGTGTATTCACATTGAATACAAGTATATTCCATGCTGTTTACATATAGAAGTAAAAACTCATGGTATAACAGTGTATTCACATTGAATACAAGTATATTTCATGCTGTTTACATATAGAACTAAAAACTCATGGGTATAACAGTGTATTCACATTGAATACAAGTATATTTCCATGCTGTTTACATATAGAAGTAAAAACTCATGGTATAACAGTGTATTCACATTGAATACAAGTATATTCCATGCAGTTTACATATAGAACTAAAAACTCATGGTATAACAGTGTATTCACATTGAATACAAGTATATTTGATGCTGTTTACATATAGAACTAAAAACTCATGGTATAACAGTGTATTCACATTGAATACAAGTATATTTCATGCTGTTTACATATAGAACTAAAAACTCATGGTATAACAGTGTATTCACATTGAATACAAGTATATTTGATGCTGTTTACATATAGAACTAAAAACTCATGGTATAACAGTGTATTCACATTGAATACAAGTATATTCCATGCAGTTTACATATAGAAGTAAAAACTCATGGTATAACAGTGTATTCACATTGAATACAAGTATATTTCATGCTGTTTACATATAGAACTAAAAACTCATGGTATAACAGTGTATTCACATTGAATACAAGTATATTCCATGCAGTTTACATATAGAAGTAAAAACTCATGGTATAACAGTGTATTCACATTGAATACAAGTATATTTCATGCTGTTTACATATAGAACTAAAAACTCATGGTATAACAGTGTATTCACATTGAATACAAGTATATTTCATGCTGTTTACATATAGAACTAAAAACTCATGGTATAACAGTGTATTCACATTGAATACAAGTTATATTTCATGCTGTTTACATATAGAACTAAAAACTCATGGTATAACAGTGTATTCACATTGAATACAAGTATATTCCATGCAGTTTACATAAAGAACTAAAAACTCATGGTATAACAGTGTATTCACATTGAATACAAGTATATTTGATGCTGTTTACATATAGAACTAAAAACTCATGGTATAACAGTGTATTCACATTGAATACAAGTATATTCCATGCAGTTTACATATATAAATAAAAACTCATGGTATAACAGTGTATTCACATTGAATACAAGTATATTTGATGCTGTTTACATATAGAAACTAAAAACTCATGGTATAACAGTGTATTCACATTGAATACAAGTATATTTCATGCTGTTTACATATAGAACTAAAAACTCATGGTATAACAGTGTATTCACATTGAATACAAGTATATTTCCATGCTGTTTACATATAGAACTAAAAACTCATGGTATAACAGTGTATTCACATTGAATACAAGTATATTCCATGCAGTTTACATATAGAAGTAAAAACTCATGGTATAACAGTGTATTCACATTGAATACAAGTATATTTCCATGCAGTTTACATATAGAAGTAAAAACTCATGGTATAACAGTGTATTCACATTGAATACAAGTATATTTCATGCTGTTTACATATAGAAGTAAAAACTCATGGTATAACAGTGTATTCACATTGAATACAAGTATATTTCCATGCTGTTTACATATAGAACTAAAAACTCATGGTATAACAGTGTATTCACATTGAATACAAGTATATTTCATGCTGTTTACATATAGAACTAAAAACTCATGGTATAACAGTGTATTCACATTGAATACAAGTATATTCCATGCAGTTTACATATAAAAGTAAAAACTCATGGTATAACAGTGTATTCACATTGAATACAAGTATATTTCATGCTGTTTACATATAGAACTAAAAACTCATGGTATAACAGTGTATTCACATTGAATACAAGTATATTCCATGCTGTTTACATATAGAAGTAAAAACTCATGGTATAACAGTGTATTCACATTGAATACAAGTATATTTCATGCTGTTTACATATAGAACTAAAAACTCATGGTATAACAGTGTATTCACATTGAATACAAGTATATTCCATGCTGTTTACATATAGAAGCTAAAAACTCATGGTATAACAGTGTATTCACATTGAATACAAGTATATTTCCATGCTGTTTACATATAGAAGTAAAAACTCATGGTATAACAGTGTATTCACATTGAATACAAGTATATTTGATGCTGTTTACATATAGAACTAAAAACTCATGGTATAACAGTGTATTCACATTGAATACAAGTATATTCCATGCAGTTTACATATAGAAGTAAAAACTCATGGTATAACAGTGTATTCACATTGAATACAAGTATATTCCATGCTGTTTACATATAGAAGTAAAAACTCATGGTATAACAGTGTATTCACATTGAATACAAGTATATTTCATGCAGTTTACATATAGAACTAAAAACTCATGGTATAACAGTGTATTCACATTGAATACAAGTATATTCCATGCAGTTTACATATAGAAGTAAAAACTCATGGTATAACAGTGTATTCACATTGAATACAAGTATATTTCATGCTGTTTACATATAGAACTAAAAACTCATGGTATAACAGTGTATTCACATTGAATACAAGTATATTCCATGCTGTTTACATATAGAACTAAAAACTCATGGTATAACAGTGTATTCACATTGAATACAAGTATATTCCATGCTGTTTACATATAGAACTAAAAACTCATGGTATAACAGTGTATTCACATTGAATACAAGTATATTTGATGCAGTTTGTTTACATATAGAACTAAAAACTCATGGTATAACAGTGTATTCACATTGAATACAAGTATATTCCATGCAGTTTACATATAGAAGTAAAAACTCATGGTAATAACAGTGTATTCACATTGAATACAAGTATATTTGATGCTGTTTACATATAGAACTAAAAACTCATGGTATAACAGTGTATTCACATTGAATACAAGTATATTCCATGCAGTTTATACATATAGAAGTAAAAACTCATGGTATAACAGTGTATTCACATTGAATACAAGTATATTTCCATGCTGTTTACATATAGAACTAAAAACTCATGGTATAACAGTGTATTCACATTGAATACAAGTATATTCCATGCTGTTTACATATAGGAACTAAAAACTCATGGTATAACAGTGTATTCACATTGAATACAAGTATATTTCATGCTGTTTACATATAGAAGTAAAAACTCATGGTATAACAGTGTATTCACATTGAATACAAGTATATTTCATGCTGTTTACATATAGAAGTAAAAACTCATGGTATAACAGTGTATTCACATTGAATACAAGTATATTTCATGCTGTTTACATATAGAACTAAAAACTCATGGTATAACAGTGTATTCACATTGAATACAAGTATATTCTGATGCTGTTTACATATAGAAGTAAAAACTCATGGTATAACAGTGTATTCACATTGAATACAAGTATATTCCATGCAGTTTACATATAGAAAGAAGAAACTCATGGTATAACAGTGTATTCACATTGAATACAAGTATATTTCCATGCTGTTTACATATAGAACTAAAAACTCATGGTATAACAGTGTATTCACATTGAATACAAGTATATTTCATGCTGTTTACATATAGAACTAAAAACTCATGGTATAACAGTGTATTCACATTGAATACAAGTATATTTCATGCTGTTTACATATAGAACTAAAAACTCATGGTATAACAGTGTATTCACATTGAATACAAGTATATTCCATGCTGTTTACATATAGAACTAAAAACTCATGGTATAACAGTGTATTCACATTGAATACAAGTATATTTCCATGCTGTTTACATATAGAAGTAAAAACTCATGGTATAACAGTGTATTCACATTGAATACAAGTATATTCCATGCTGTTTACATATAGAAGTAAAAACTCATGGTATAACAGTGTATTCACATTGAATACAAGTATATTTCATGCTGTTTACATATAGAAGTAAAAACTCATGGTATAACAGTGTATTCACATTGAATACAAGTATATTCCATGCAGTTTACATATAGAACTAAAAACTCATGGTATAACAGTGTATTCACATTGAATACAAGTATATTCCATGCAGTTTACATATAGAAATAAAAACTCATGGTATAACAGTGTATTCACATTGAATACAAGTATATTTCATGCTGTTTACATATAGAACTAAAAACTCATGGTATAACAGTGTATTCACATTGAATACAAGTATATTCCATGCTGTTTACATATAGAACTAAAAACTCATGGGTATAACAGTGTATTCACATTGAATACAAGTATATTTCATGCTGTTTACATATAGAACTAAAAACTCATGGTATAACAGTGTATTCACATTGAATACAAGTATATTTCATGCTGTTTACATATAGAACTAAAAACTCATGGTATAACAGTGTATTCACATTGAATACAAGTTATATTCCATGCTGTTTACATATAGAACTAAAAACTCATGGTATAACAGTGTATTCACATTGAATACAAGTATATTTCCATGCTGTTTACATATAGAACTAAAAACTCATGGTATAACAGTGTATTCACATTGAATACAAGTATATTCCATGCAGTTTACATATAGAATA
Organism: Daphnia magna; assembly: GCF_020631705.1. NCBI lineage: Eukaryota > Metazoa > Arthropoda > Branchiopoda > Diplostraca > Daphniidae > Daphnia > Daphnia magna. The sequence continues at coordinate 13,230 of NW_025533363.1, read as the reverse complement.
AAAACTCATGGTATAACAGTGTATTCACATTGAATACAAGTATATTTCGATGCTGTTTACATATAGAACTAAAAACTCATGGTATAACAGTGTATTCACATTGAATACAAGTATATTCCATGCAGTTTACATATAAAAGTAAAAACTCATGGTATAACAGTGTATTCACATTGAATACAAGTATATTTCATGCTGTTTACATATAGAACTAAAAACTCATGGTATAACAGTGTATTCACATTGAATACAAGTATATTCCATGCAGTTTACATATAAGAAGTAAAAACTCATGGTATAACAGTGTATTCACATTGAATACAAGTATATTTCCATGCTATTTTTACATATAGAACTAAAAACTCATGGTATAACAGTGTATTCACATTGAATACAAGTATATTCCATGCAGTTTATACATATAGAACTATAAAAAACTCATGGTATAACAGTGTATTCACATTGAATACAAGTATATTTGATGCTGTTTACATATAGAACTAAAAACTCATGGTATAACAGTGTATTCACATTGAATACAAGTATATTCCATGCAGTTTACATATAGAACTAAAAACTCATGGTATAACAGTGTATTCACATTGAATACAAGTATATTCCATGCAGTTTACATATAGAAGTAAAAACTCATGGTATAACAGTGTATTCACATTGAATACAAGTATATTTGATGCTGTTTACATATAGAACTAAAAACTCATGGTATAACAGTGTATTCACATTGAATACAAGTATATTTCATGCAGTTTACATATAGAAGTAAAAACTCATGGTATAACAGTGTATTCACATTGAATACAAGTATATTTCATGCTGTTTACATATAGAACTAAAAACTCATGGTATAACAGTGTATTCACATTGAATACAAGTATATTCCATGCAGTTTACATATAGAAGTAAAAACTCATGGTATAACAGTGTATTCACATTGAATACAAGTATATTTCATGCTGTTTACATATAGAACTAAAAACTCATGGTATAACAGTGTATTCACATTGAATACAAGTATATTCCATGCTGTTTACATATAGAACTAAAAACTCATGGTATAACAGTGTATTCACATTGAATACAAGTATATTTCATGCTGTTTACATATAGAAGTAAAAACTCATGGTATAACAGTGTATTCACATTGAATACAAGTATATTTCATGCTGTTTACATATAGAACTAAAAACTCATGGTATAACAGTGTATTCACATTGAATACAAGTATATTCCATGCAGTTTACATATTAAGTAAAAACTCATGGTATAACAGTGTATTCACATTGAATACAAGTATATTTCCATGCTGTTTACATATAGAACTAAAAACTCATGGTATAACAGTGTATTCACATTGAATACAAGTATATTCCATGCAGTTTACATATAGAACTAAAAACTCATGGTATAACAGTGTATTCACATTGAATACAAGTATATTCCATGCAGTTTACATATAGAACTAAAAACTCATGGTATAACAGTGTATTCACATTGAATACAAGTATATTTCATGCTGTTTACATATAGAACTAAAAACTCATGGTATAACAGTGTATTCACATTGAATACAAGTATATTCCATGCAGTTTACATATAGAAGTAAAAACTCATGGTATAACAGTGTATTCACATTGAATACAAGTATATTCCATGCAGTTTACATATAGAAGAATAAAAACTCATGGTATAACAGTGTATTCACATTGAATACAAGTATATTTCCATGCTGTTTACATATAGAAGTAAAAACTCATGGTATAACAGTGTATTCACATTGAATACTAAGTATATTTGATGACAGTTTACATATAGAACTAAAAACTCATGGTATAACAGTGTATTCACATTGAATACAAGTATATTCCATGCAGTTTACATATAGAAGTAAAAACTCATGGTATAACAGTGTATTCACATTGAATACAAGTATATTCCATGCTGTTTACATATAGAAGCTAAAAACTCATGGTATAACAGTGTATTCACATTGAATACAAGTATATTCCATGCTGTTTACATATAGAAGTAAAAACTCATGGTATAACAGTGTATTCACATTGAATACAAGTATATTTCATGCTGTTTACATATAGAACTAAAAACTCATGGTATAACAGTGTATTCACATTGAATACAAGTATATTCCATGCAGTTTACATATAGAAGTAAAAACTCATGGTATAACAGTGTATTCACATTGAATACAAGTATATTTCATGCTGTTTACATATAGAACTAAAAACTCATGGTATAACAGTGTATTCACATTGAATACAAGTATATTCCATGCAGTTTACATATAGAAGTAAAAACTCATGGTATAACAGTGTATTCACATTGAATACAAGTATATTTGATGCTGTTTACATATAGAACTAAAAACTCATGGTATAACAGTGTATTCACATTGAATACAAGTATATTCCATGCAGTTTACATATAAGTAAGTAAAAACTCATGGTATAACAGTGTATTCACATTGAATACAAGTATATTTTTGATGCTCTGTTTACATATAGAACTAAAAACTCATGGGTATAACAGTGTATTCACATTGAATACAAGTATATTCCATGCAGTTTACATCATATAAATAAAAACTCATGGTATAACAGTGTATTCACATTTGAATACAAGTATATTTCATGCTGTTTACATATAGAACTAAAAACTCATGGTATAACAGTGTATTCACATTGAATACAAGTATATTTCATGCTGTTTACATATAGAACTAAAAACTCATGGTATAACAGTGTATTCACATTGAATACAAGTATATTCCATGCAGTTTTACATATAGAACTAAAAACTCATGGTATAACAGTGTATTCACATTGAATACAAGTATATTCCATGCAGTTTACATATAGAAGTAAAAACTCATGGTATAACAGTGTATTCACATTGAATACAAGTATATTTCATGCTGTTTACATATAGAACTAAAAACTCATGGTATAACAGTGTATTCACATTGAATACAAGTATATTCCATGCTGTTTACATATAGAACTAAAAACTCATGGTATAACAGTGTATTCACATTGAATACAAGTATATTCCATGCTGTTTACATATAGAACTAAAAACTCATGGTATAACAGTGTATTCACATTGAATACAAGTATATTTGATGCTGTTTACATATAGAACTAAAAACTCATGGTATAACAGTGTATTCACATTGAATACAAGTATATTCCATGCGCAGTTTACATATAGAAGTAAAAACTCATGGTATAACAGTGTATTCACATTGAATACAAGTATATTTGATGCTGTTTACATATAGAACTAAAAACTCATGGTATAACAGTGTATTCACATTGAATACAAGTATATTCCATGCAGTTTACATATAGAAGTAAAAACTCATGGTATAACAGTGTATTCACATTGAATACAAGTATATTTCATGCTGTTTACATATAGAACTAAAAACTCATGGTATAACAGTGTATTCACATTGAATACAAGTATATTCCATGCAGTTTACATATAGAAGTAAAAACTCATGGTATAACAGTGTATTCACATTGAATACAAGTATATTTGATGCTGTTTACATATAGAACTAAAAACTCATGGTATAACAGTGTATTCACATTGAATACAAGTATATTCCATGCAGTTTACATATAGAAGTAAAAACTCATGGTATAACAGTGTATTCACATTGAATACAAGTATATTTCATGCTGTTTACATATAGAACTAAAAACTCATGGTATAACAGTGTATTCACATTGAATACAAGTATATTTCATGCTGTTTACATATAGAACTAAAAACTCATGGTATAACAGTGTATTCACATTGAATACAAGTATATTTTCCATGCAGTTTACATATAGAAGTAAAAACTCATGGTATAACAGTGTATTCACATTGAATACAAGTATATTTCATGCTGTTTACATATAGAACTAAAAACTCATGGTATAACAGTGTATTCACATTGAATACAAGTATATTCCATGCAGTTTACATATAGAAGTAAAAACTCATGGTATAACAGTGTATTCACATTGAATACAAGTTATATTTCATGCTGTTTACATATAGAACTAAAAACTCATGGTATAACAGTGTATTCACATTGAATACAAGTATATTCCATGCAGTTTACATATAGAAGTAAAAACTCATGGTATAACAGTGTATTCACATTGAATACAAGTATATTTCGATGCTGTTTACATATAGAACTAAAAACTCATGGTATAACAGTGTATTCACATTGAATACAAGTATATTTCATGCTGTTTACATATAGAACTAAAAACTCATGGTATAACAGTGTATTCACATTGAATACAAGTATATTCCATGCTGTTTACATATAGAAGTAAAAACTCATGGTATAACAGTGTATTCACATTGAATACAAGTATATTCCATGCAGTTTACATATAGAACTAAAAACTCATGGTATAACAGTGTATTCACATTGAATACAAGTATATTTCCATGCTGTTTACATATAGAACTAAAAACTCATGGTATAACAGTGTATTCACATTGAATACAAGTATATTTCATGCTGTTTACATATAGAACTAAAAACTCATGGTATAACAGTGTATTCACATTGAATACAAGTATATTCCATGCAGTTTACATATAGAAGTAAAAACTCATGGTATAACAGTGTATTCACATTGAATACAAGTATATTTCATGCTGTTTACATATAGAACTAAAAACTCATGGTATAACAGTGTATTCACATTGAATACAAGTATATTCCATGCAGTTTACATATAGAAGTAAAAACTCATGGTATAACAGTGTATTCACATTGAATACAAGTATATTTGATGCTGTTTACATATAGAACTAAAAACTCATGGTATAACAGTGTATTCACATTGAATACAAGTATATTCCATGCAGTTTACATATAGAATAAAAAACTCATGGTATAACAGTGTATTCACATTGAATACAAGTATAATTGATGCTGTTTACATATAGAACTAAAAACTCATGGTATAACAGTGTATTCACATTGAATACAAGTATATTCCATGCAGTTTACATATAGAACTAAAAACTCATGGTATAACAGTGTATTCACATTGAATACAAGTATATTTCATGCTGTTTACATATAGAAGTAAAAACTCATGGTATAACAGTGTATTCACATTGAATACAAGTATATTTCCATGCTGTTTACATATAGAACTAAAAACTCATGGTATAACAGTGTATTCACATTGAATACAAGTATATTTCATGCAGTTTACATATAGAAGTAAAAACTCCATGGTATAACAGTGTATTCACATTGAATACAAGTATATTTCATGCTGTTTACATATAGAACTAAAAACTCACATGGTATAACAGTGTATTCACATTGAATACAAGTATATTCCATGCAGTTTACATATAAAGTAAAAACTCATGGTATAACAGTGTATTCACATTGAATACAAGTATATTTCATGCTGTTTACATATAGAACTAAAAACTCATGGTATAACAGTGTATTCACATTGAATACAAGTATATTCCATGCAGTTTACATATAGAAGTAAAAACTCATGGTATAACAGTGTATTCACATTGAATACAAGTATATTTCATGCTGTTTACATATAGAACTAAAAACTCATGGTATAACAGTGTATTCACATTGAATACAAGTATATTTCATGCTGTTTACATATAGAACTAAAAACTCATGGTATAACAGTGTATTCACATTGAATACAAGTATATTCCATGCAGTTTACATATAGAAGTAAAAACTCATGGTATAACAGTGTATTCACATTGAATACAAGTATATTTCATGCTGTTTACATATAGAACTAAAAACTCATGGTATAACAGTGTATTCACATTGAATACAAGTATATTCCATGCAGTTTACATATAGAAGTAAAAACTCATGGTATAACAGTGTATTCACATTGAATACAAGTATATTTGATGCTGTTTACATATAGAACTAAAAACTCATGGTATAACAGTGTATTCACATTGAATACAAGTATATTCCATGCAGTTTACATATAGAAGTAAAAACTCATGGTATAACAGTGTATTCACATTGAATACAAGTATATTTCATGCTGTTTACATATAGAACTAAAAACTCATGGTATAACAGTGTATTCACATTGAATACAAGTATATTCCATGCAGTTTACATATAGAAGTAAAAACTCATGGTATAACAGTGTATTCACATTGAATACAAGTATATTTCATGCTGTTTACATATAGAACTAAAAACTCATGGTATAACAGTGTATTCACATTGAATACAAGTATATTTCATGCAGTTTACATATAGAACTAAAAACTCATGGTATAACAGTGTATTCACATTGAATACAAGTATATTTCATGCAGTTTACACATATAAGTAAAAACTCCATGGTATAACAGTGTATTCACATTGAATACAAGTATATTTGATGCTGTTTACATATAGAACTAAAAACTCATGGTATAACAGTGTATTCACATTGAATACAAGTATATTCCATGCAGTTTACATATAGAAGTAAAAACTCATGGTATAACAGTGTATTCACATTGAATACAAGTATATTTCATGCTGTTTACATATAGAACTAAAAACTCATGGTATAACAGTGTATTCACATTGAATACAAGTATATTTCATGCTGTTTACATATAGAACTAAAAACTCATGGTATAACAGTGTATTCACATTGAATACAAGTATATTCCATGCAGTTTACATATAAAAGTAAAAACTCATGGTATAACAGTGTATTCACATTGAATACAAGTATATTTGATGCTGTTTACATATAGAACTAAAAAACTCATGGTATAACAGTGTATTCACATTGAATACAAGTATATTCCATGCTGTTTACATATAGAACTAAAAACTCATGGTATAACAGTGTATTCACATTGAACGTACAAGTATATTTCCATGCTGTTTACATATAGAAGTAAAAACTCATGGTATAACAGTGTATTCACATTGAATACAAGTATATTTCATGCTGTTTACATATAGAACTAAAAACTCATGGTATAACAGTGTATTCACATTGAATACAAGTATATTTCCATGCAGTGTTAACATATATAAGTAAAAACTCATGGTATAACAGTGTATTCACATTGAATACAAGTATATTTGATGCTGTTTACATATAGAACTAAAAACTCATGGTATAACAGTGTATTCACATTGAATACAAGTATATTCCATGCAGTTTACATCATATAAGTAAAAACTCATGGTATAACAGTGTATTCACATTGAATACAAGTATATTTCCATGCTGTTTACATATAGAACTAAAAACTCATGGTATAACAGTGTAATTCACACATTGAATACAAGTATATTTCCATGCTGTTTACATATAGAACTAAAAACTCATGGTATAACAGTGTATTCACATTGAATACAAGTATATTCCATGCAGTTTACATATAGAAGTAAAAACTCATGGTATAACAGTGTATTCACATTGAATACAAGTATATTTGATGCTGTTTACATATAGAACTAAAAACTCATGGTATAACAGTGTATTCACATTGAATACAAGTATATTCCATGCAGTTTACATATAGAAGTAAAAACTCATGGTATAACAGTGTATTCACATTGAATACAAGTATATTTCATGCTGTTTACATATAGAACTAAAAACTCATGGTATAACAGTGTATTCACATTGAATACAAGTATATTTGATGCTGTTTACATATAGAACTAAAAACTCATGGTATAACAGTGTATTCACATTGAATACAAGTATATTTCATGCAGTTTACATATAGAAGTAAAACTCACTCATGGTATAACAGTGTATTCACATTGAATACAAGTATATTTGATGCTGTTTACATATAGAACTAAAAACTCATGGTATAACAGTGTATTCACATTGAATACAAGTATATTCCATGCAGTGTTACATATAGAAGTAAAAACTCATGGTATAACAGTGTATTCACATTGAATACAAGTATATTTGATGCTGTTTACATATAGAACTAAAAACTCATGGTATAACAGTGTATTCACATTGAATACAAGTATATTCCATGCAGTTTACATATAGAAGTAAAAACTCATGGTATAACAGTGTATTCACATTGAATACAAGTATATTTCATGCTGTTTACATATAGAACTAAAAACTCATGGTATAACAGTGTATTCACATTGAATACAAGTATATTTCATGCTGTTTACATATAGAACTAAAAACTCATGGTATAACAGTGTATTCACATTGAATACAAGTATATTCCATGCAGTTTACATATAGAACTAAAAACTCATGGTATAACAGTGTATTCACATTGAATACAAGTATATTTCATGCTGTTTACATATAGAACTAAAAACTCATGGTATAACAGTGTATTCACATTGAATACAAGTATATTCCATGCAGTTTACATATAGAAGTAAAAACTCATGGTATAACAGTGTATTCACATTGAATACAAGTATATTTGATGCTGTTTACATATAGAACTAAAAACTCATGGTATAACAGTGTATTCACATTGAATACAAGTATATTCCATGCATGTTTACATATAGAAGTAAAAACTCATGGTATAACAGTGTATTCACATTGAATACAAGTATATTTGATGCTGTTTACATATAGAACTAAAAACTCATGGTATAACAGTGTATTCACATTGAATACAAGTATATTCCATGCAGTTTACATATAGAAGTAAAAACTCATGGTATAACAGTGTATTCACATTGAATACAAGTATATTTCATGCTGTTTACATATAGAACTAAAAACTCATGGTATAACAGTGTATTCACATTGAATACAAGTATATTCCATGCTGTTTACATATAGAACTAAAAACTCATGGTATAACAGTGTATTCACATTGAATACAAGTATATTTCATGCAGTTTACATATAGAAGTAAAAACTCATGGTATAACAGTGTATTCACATTGAATACAAGTATATTTCATGCTGTTTACATATAGAACTAAAAACTCATGGTATAACAGTGTATTCACATTGAATACAAGTATATTCCATGCAGTTTACATATAGAAGTAAAAACTCATGGTATAACAGTGTATTCACATTGAATACAAGTATATTTCATGCTGTTTACATATAGAACTAAAAACTCATGGTATAACAGTGTATTCACATTGAATACAAGTATATTTCATGCTGTTTACATATAGAACTAAAAACTCATGGTATAACAGTGTATTCACATTGAATACAAGTATATTCCATGCAGTTTACATATAGAAGTAAAAACTCATGGTATAACAGTGTATTCACATTGAATACAAGTATATTTCATGCTGTTTACATATAGAACTAAAAACTCATGGTATAACAGTGTATTCACATTGAATACAAGTATATTCCATGCAGTTTACATATAGAAGTAAAAACTCATGGTATAACAGTGTATTCACATTGAATACAAGTATATTTGATGCTGTTTACATATAGAACTAAAAACTCATGGTATAACAGTGTATTCACATTGAATACAAGTATATTCCATGCAGTTTACATATAAAATAAAAACTCATGGTATAACAGTGTATTCACATTGAATACAAGTATATTTGATGCTGTTTACATATAGAACTAAAAACTCATGGTATAACAGTGTATTCACATTGAATACAAGTATATTCCATGCAGTTTACATATAGAACTAAAAACTCATGGTATAACAGTGTATTCACATTGAATACAAGTATATTCCAATGCAGTTTACATATAGAAGTAAAAACTCATGGTATAACAGTGTATTCACATTGAATACAAGTATATTTCATGCTGTTTACATATAGAACTAAAAACTCATGGTATAACAGTGTATTCACATTGAATACAAGTATATTTCATGCAGTTTACATATAGAAGTAAAAACTCCATGGTATAACAGTGTATTCACATTGAATACAAGTATATTTCATGCTGTTTACATATAGAACTAAAAACTCATGGTATAACAGTGTATTCACATTGAATACAAGTATATTCCATGCAGTTTACATATAGAAGTAAAAACTCATGGTATAACAGTGTATTCACATTGAATACAAGTATATTTGATGCTGTTTACATATAGAACTAAAAACTCATGGTATAACAGTGTATTCACATTGAATACAAGTATATTCCATGCAGTTTACATATAGAACTAAAAACTCATGGTATAACAGTGTATTCACATTGAATACAAGTATATTTCATGCTGTTTACATATAGAACTAAAAACTCATGGTATAACAGTGTATTCACATTGAATACAAGTATATTTCATGCTGTTTACATATAGAACTAAAAACTCATGGTATAACAGTGTATTCACATTGAATACAAGTATATTTCATGCAGTTTACATATAAGAAGTAAAAACTCATGGTATAACAGTGTATTCACATTGAATACAAGTATATTTGATGCTGTTTACATATAGAACTAAAAACTCATGGTATAACAGTGTATTCACATTGAATACAAGTATATTCCATGCAGTTTACATATAGAAGTAAAAACTCATGGTATAACAGTGTATTCACATTGAATACAAGTATATTTGATGCTGTTTACATATAGAACTAAAAACTCATGGTATAACAGTGTATTCACATTGAATACAAGTATATTCCATGCAGTTTACATATAGAAGTAAAAACTCATGGTATAACAGTGTATTCACATTGAATACAAGTATATTTCATGCTGTTTACATATAGAAGTAAAAACTCATGGTATAACAGTGTATTCACATTGAATACAAGTATATTTCATGCTGTTTACATATAGAGACTAAAAACTCATGGTATAACAGTGTATTCACATTGAATACAAGTATATTCCATGCAGTTTACATATAGAACTAAAAAAACTCATGGTATAACAGTGTATTCACATTGAATACAAGTATATTTCATGCTGTTTACATATAGAAGAACTAAAAACTCATGGTATAACAGTGTATTCACATTGAATACAAGTATATTTCATGCTGTTTACATATAGAACTAAAAACTCATGGTATAACAGTGTATTCACATTGAATACAAGTATATTCCATGCAGTTTACATATAGAAGTAAAAACTCATGGGTATAACAGTGTATTCACATTGAATACAAGTATATTTCATGCTGTTTACATATAGAACTAAAAACTCATGGTATAACAGTGTATTCACATTGAATACAAGTATATTCCATGCAGTTTACATATAGAAGTAAAAACTCATGGTATAACAGTGTATTCACATTGAATACAAGTATATTTCATGCTGTTTACATATAGAACTAAAAACTCATGGTATAACAGTGTATTCACATTGAATACAAGTATATTCCATGCTGTTTACATATAGAACTAAAAACTCATGGTATAACAGTGTATTCACATTGAATACAAGTATAATTCCATGCAGTTTACATATAGAAGTAAAAACTCATGGTATAACAGTGTATTCACATTGAATACAAGTATATTTGATGCTGTTTACATATAGAACTAAAAACTCATGGTATAACAGTGTATTCACATTGAATACAAGTATATTCCATGCAGTTTACATATAGAAAGTAAAAACTCATGGTATAACAGTGTATTCACATTGAATACAAGTATATTTCCATGCTGTTTACATATAGAACTAAAAACTCATGGTATAACAGTGTATTCACATTGAATACAAGTATATTCCATGCAGTTTACATATAGAACTAAAAACTCATGGTATAACAGTGTATTCACATTGAATACAAGTATATTTCATGCAGTTTACATATAGAAGTAAAAACTCATGGTATAACAGTGTATTCACATTGAATACAAGTATATTTCATGCTGTTTACATATAGAAGTAAAAACTCATGGTATAACAGTGTATTCACATTGAATACAAGTATATTTCATGCTGTTTACATATAGAACTAAAAACTCATGGTATAACAGTGTATTCACATTGAATACAAGTATATTTCATGCAGTTTACATATAAGAACTAAAAACTCATGGTATAACAGTGTATTCACATTGAATACAAGTATATTTGATGCTGTTTACATATAGAACTAAAAACTCATGGTATAACAGTGTATTCACATTGAATACAAGTATATTCCATGCAGTTTACATATAGAAGTAAAAACTCATGGTATAACAGTGTATTCACATTGAATACAAGTATATTTGATGCTGTTTACATATAGAACTAAAAACTCATGGTATAACAGTGTATTCACATTGAATACAAGTATATTCCATGCAGTTTACATATAGAAGTAAAAACTCATGGTATAACAGTGTATTCACATTGAATACAAGTATATTTCATGCTGTTTACATATAGAAGTAAAAACTCATGGTATAACAGTGTATTCACATTGAATACAAGTATATTTGATGCTGTTTACATATAGAACTAAAAACTCATGGTATAACAGTGTATTCACATTGAATACAAGTATATTCCATGCAGTTTACATATAGAAGTAAAAACTCATGGGTATAACAGTGTATTCACATTGAATACAAGTATATTTGATGCTGTTTACATATAGAAGCTAAAAACTCATGGTATAACAGTGTATTCACATTGAATACAAGTATATTCCATGCAGTTTACATATAGAAGTAAAAACTCATGGTATAACAGTGTATTCACATTGAATACAAGTATATTTGATGCTGTTTACATATAGAACTAAAAACTCATGGTATAACAGTGTATTCACATTGAATACAAGTATATTCCATGCAGTTTACATATAGAAGTAAAAACTCATGGTATAACAGTGTATTCACATTGAATACAAGTATATTTCCATGCTGTTTACATATAGAACTAAAAACTCATGGTATAACAGTGTATTCACATTGAATACAAGTATATTCCATGCAGTTTACATATAGAAGTAAAAACTCATGGTATAACAGTGTATTCACATTGAATACAAGTTATATTCCATGCAGTTTACATATAGAAGTAAAAACTCATGGTATAACAGTGTATTCACATTGAATACAAGTATATTTGATGCTGTTTACATATAGAACTAAAAACTCATGGTATAACAGTGTATTCACATTGAATACAAGTATATTTCATGCAGTTTACATATAGAAGTAAAAACTCATGGTATAACAGTGTATTCACATTGAATACAAGTATATTTGATGCTGTTTACATATAGAAC